>NW_026016116.1:0-59699 GCF_020379485.1 Brassica napus | reverse complement strand
TGAAAAATTCGTTATATTTTTTATCAATTAATTTAGTAAAACTTCATAATCCTCCCTAAAATCGATGGAATACCCACTATAAAATCATATCTTCTTGAAAAACGGGAGGGCAAATAACCAACGATGGCATTAAAACCTCTTATTTGAAATCATCATAGTTAGTGGCAGGATTGCAAAACTATGCAGTTGTAAAAAAATATTGTCGTATTTTTGAACTTTTCTGCAAAAAATTTATGTGTTTGTTAACTACCCCTACTACAATATTGAGTTTTTGTAAAAACGATGTAACTAGGCATTAAAAACAATATGGTAGTATTTTTTGAAATTTTTCTCAAAATCTATGTGTTAACTAACCCCTACCGAAAATATTGGGGTTTTTGGAAAATACTTTATCTACTGAATGCCTATAATCTTTATGGTTGTTTTAAAATTTATAAACAACTATTCTACGTTTGTATTAATGTATTTTAAGCTCTCTTTCATGGTAAATGAGCGTCGTTATCATTTTTTGATCAATTAATTTAGTAAAACTCATAATACTCCCTATCTATGGAAAAACCATTTATAAAATCACTATTTTCTGAAAAACGGAGACAACAAAGGCTCTCAAACCTCTATAAACATCATAATATGTTAGTGAATGAGCAACTATGCATTAAAACAATATGTCTTATTTTTTGAATTTGGTTTCAAAATCTATATGTGAACTAACCCCTACGAAAATATTGAGTTTTTTGGTAAATACTTATATACTGAAAGCCTATAATCTTAGTGTTGTTAAAATTTCTAACCACATTCTACATTTGTATTAATGTATTTAAAGATCTTTTTCATGGTATATGAAAATCGTATAATTTTTTAGCAATTAATTCGTAAAATTTCATAATACTCCCGAAATCGATTTGAAGTACCCACTATAAAATCACTATGTCTTGAAAAACGGAGAGAAAGCAAGGTTTTAAACCTATTGGAACATCATCAATGTTAGTGCAGGATGAAACTGTGCATTTAAACAATATTGTCGATTTTTTGAAATTTTCACCAAAATCTATATGTTAACCTTACAAAAAAATATTGAGTTTTTGGTAAATACTTATATACTGAAGCCTATAATCTTTAGTTTGTTTCAAAAATTACAACCACATTTCTACATTTGTATTAATGTATTTATGCTATTTTCATGGTAAATGAGCATCGCTATAATTTTTATCAATTAATTTAAGTAAAACTTCATAATACTTCCTAAAACGATGGAATAACCACTATAAAAATCACTATTTTCTTGAAAAACGGAGATAACAAAAAGATTGAAACCTCTATGAACATCATCATATGTTAGTGCAGGATGCAACTATGCATTAAAACAATATTGTCGTATTTTTTGAAATTTTCTCTAATCTATGTGTTAACCCCTACAAAAATATTGAGTTTTTGGTAAATACTTTATATACTAAAGCCTATTATCTTTTACTGTTGTTTTAAAATTTCTAACCATATTCTACATTGTATTAATGTATGCTTAACTCTTTTTCATGGTAAATGAGCATCGTTCAATTATTTTTATAAATTAATTTAGTAAAACTCCTTATACTCCCTAAAATTAGTGGACTAACCATTATAAAATCGCTATTTTCTAGAGAAATGGAGACAAAAAAAGTTTCAAACCTCTTTGACCATCATCATATATTAGTACGTGATGCAACTATGCATTAAAATGATATTGTCGTATTTTTGAAATTTTCTCAAAATCTATGCGTCCCCTACGAAAATATTGAGGTTTTGGTAAATACATATATACCGAAGCCTATAATCTTTAGTGTTGTTTTAAAATTTCTAACTACATTCTACATTTGTATTAATGTATTTAAGCTCTTTTTCATGGTATTGAGTATCGTTATAATTTTTTTATCAACTAATTAGTAAAACTTCATAAACTCCCTAAATCGATGGAATAACCACTATAAAATCACTATTTTTGAAAAACGGAGGAGACAACAACAAAGGCTGTAAACCTCTAGAAAAACATCACATATGTTAGTGCAGGATGCAACTATGCATTAAACAATATTGTCGTATTTCTGAATTTTTCTCAAAATCTATGTGTCCCTACGAAAAATATAGGGTTTTTGGTAAATACTTTATATACTAAAGCCTATTATCTTTACTGTTGTTTTAAATTTCTAACCATATTATACATTTGTATTAATGTATGCTTAACTCTTTTCATGGTAAATGAGCATCGTCAATGGTTTTTTATAAATTAATTTAGTAACACTTCATATACTCTCTAAATTAGTGGACTAACCGTATAAAATCGCTATTTTCTAGAGAAATGAAGACAAAAAATGTTCCAAACCTCTTTAACATCATCATATATTAGTACAGGATGCAACTATGCATTAAAAACAATATTGTCTATTTTTTAAATTTTCTCAAAATCTATGTGTAACCCCTACAAATATATTGAGTTTTTGGTAAATAAACTATATACTGAAGCCTATAATTTTAGTGTTGTTTTAAAATTTCTAACCACACATTCTACATTTGTATTAATGTATTTTAAGCTCTTTTTCATGGTATATGAAAATCGTTATAATTTTTTTTGTCAATTAATTTAGTAAATCTTCATATCCCCCTAAATCGATGGAATAACCACTATAAAATCACTATTTTCTTGAAAAACGGAGACAACAAAGGCTGTAAACCTCTATGAACATCATCATATATAGTACAGGTGCAGCTATGCATTAAAACAATATTGTCGTATTTTTTGAAATTTTCTCAAAATCTATGTGTTTAGCCCCCCTACGAAAATATTTAGTTTTTGGTAAATACATTATATACTGAAGCCTATAATCTTTAGTGTTGTTTTAAAATTTCTAACCACATTTACATTTGTATTAATGTATTTTAAGCTCTTTTTCATGGTAAATGAGCAACATTTAATTTTTTATCAATTAATTTAGTAAAACTTCATAATACTCTCTAAATCGATGGAATAACCACTATAAAATCACTATTTCTTGAAAAACGGAGACAACAAAGGCTGTAAACCTCTATGAACATCATCATTTGTTAGTGCAGGATGCAACTATGCATTAAAACAATATTGTCGTATTTTTTGAAATTTTCTCAAAATCTATGTGTTAACTAACCCCTACGAAATATTGAGTTTTGGTAAATACTTTATATACTGAAGCCTATAATCTTTAGTGTTGTTTTAAAATTTCTAACCACATTCTACATTTTTATTAATGTATTTAAGCTCTTTTCATGGTATATGAAATCGTTATAATTTTTTTTATCAATTAATTAGTAGTAAAACTCCATAATACTCCCTAAATCGATGGAATAACCACTATAAAATCACTATTTTCTTGAAAAACGGAGACAACAAAGGCGTAAAACCTCTATGAACGTCATCATATGTTAAGATGCTGATGCAACTATGCATTAAAAAATATTGTCGTATTTTTGAAATTTTCTCAAAATCTATGTGTAAACCCTACGAAAATATTTAGTTTTTGGTAAAACTTTATATACTGAAGCCTATAATCTTATTGTTGTTTTAAAATTTCTAACCACATTCTATCATTGTATTAATGTATTTTAAGCTTTTTCATGGTAAATGAGCAACATTATAATTTTTTATCAATTAATTTTGTAAAATCTCATAATACTCCCTAAATCGATGGAATAACCACTATAAAATCACTATTTTCTTGAAAAACGGAGACAACAAAGGCTGTAAACCTCTTTGAACATCATCATATATTAGTACAGGATGCAACTATGCATTAAAAAATATTGTCGTATTTTTTGAAATTTTCTCAAAATCTATGTGTTAACAACCCCTACGAAAATATTGAGTTTTTGTAAATACTTTATATACTGAAGCCTATAATCTTTGTGTTGTTTTAAAATTTTAACCACATTTTACATTTGTATTAATGTATTTTAAGCTCTTTTTCATGGTAATGGAAATCGTTATAATGGTTTATCAATTAATTTAGTAAAACTTCATAATACTCCCTAAAACGATGGAATAACCACTATAAAATCACTATTTTCTTAAAAACGGAGACAACAAAGGCTGTAAACCTCTATGAACATCATCATATGTTAGTGCAAGATGCAACTATGCATTAAAACAATATTGTCGTATTTTTTGAAATTTTCTCAAAATCTATGTGTAAACTAACCCCTACGAAAATATTGAGTTTTTGGAAAATACTTTATATACTGAAGCCTATAATCTTTATTGTTGTTTTAAAATTTCTAACCACATTCTACATTTGTATTAATGTATTTAAGCTCTTTTTCATGGTAAATGAGCATCGTTATAATTTTTTTATCAATTAATTTAGTAAAACTTCATAATACTCCCTAAATCGATGGAAAACTTTATAAAATCACTATTTTCTTGAAAAACGGAGACAACAAAGGCTGTAAACCTCTATGAACATCATCATATTTAGTGCAGGATGCAACTATGCATTAAAACAATATTGTCGTATTTTTTGAAATTTTTTCAAAATCTATGTGTTAACTAACCCTACGAAAATATTGAGTTTTTGGTAAATACTTTATATACTGAAGCCTATAATCTTTAGTGTTGTTTTAAAATTTCTAACCACATTCTACATTTGTATTAATGTTTTAAGCTCTTTTTCATGGTATATGAAAATCGTTATAATTTTTTATCAATTAATTTAGTAAAATTTCATAATACTCCCTAAATCGATGGAATAACCACTATAAAATCACTATTTTCTTGAAAAACGGAGACAGCAAAGGTTTTAAACCTCTTGAACATCATCATATATTAGTACAGGATGCAACTATGCATTAAAACAATATTGTCGTATTTTTGAAATTTTCTCAAAATCTATGTGTAACCCCTACAAAAATATTGAGTTTTTGGTAAATAAACTATATATGAAGCCTATAATCTTTAGTGTTGTTTTAAAATTTCTAACCACATTCTACATTTGTATTAATGTATTTTAAGCTCTTTTTCATGGTATATGAAAATCGTTATAATTTTTTTATCAATTAATTTAGTAAAACTTCATAATCCTCCCTAAATCGATGGAATAACCACTATAAAATCACTATTTTCTTGAAAAACGGAGACAACAAAGGCTGTAAACCTCTATGAACATCATCATATATTAGTGCAGGATGCAACTATGCATTAAAACAATATTGTCGTATTTTTGAAATTTTCTCAAAATCTATGTGTTAACCCCCTACGAAAATATTGAGTTTTTGGTAAATACTTTATATACTGAAGCCTATAATCTTTAGTGTTGTTTTAAAATTTCTAACCACATTTACATTTGTATTAATGTATTTTAAGCTCTTTTTCATGGTAAATGAGCAACGTTATAATTTTTTATCAATTAATTTAGTAAAACTTCATAATACTCCCTAAATCGATGGAATAACCACTATAAAATCACTATTTTTGAAAAACGGAGACAACAAAGGTTGTAAACCTCTATGAACATCATCATATATTAGTGCAGGATGCAACTATGCATTAAACAATATTGTCGTATTTTTGAAATTTTCTCAAAATCTATGTGTCCCTACGAAAATATTGAGTTTTTGGTAAATACTTAATATACTGAAGCCTATAATCTTTAGTGTTGTTTTAAAATTTCTAACCATATTCTACATTTGTATTAATGTATGCTTAAATCTCTTTCATGGTAAATGAGCATCGTTCAATTGTTTTTATAAATTAATTTAGTAAAACTTCATAATACTCCTTAAATTAGTGGAATAACCACTATAAAATCACTATTCTCTAGAGAAATGGAGACAAAAAATGTTCCAAACCTCTTAGACCATCATCATATATTAGTACAGGAAGCAACTATGCATTAAAAAATATTGTCGTATTTTTTGAAATTTTCTCAAAATCTATGTGTTAACAACCCCTACGAAAATATTGAGTTTTTGTAAATACATTATATACTGAAGCCTATAATCTTTTGTGTTGTTTTAAAATTTCTAACCACATTTACATTTGTATTAATATTTTTTAAGCTCTTTTTCATGGTATGTGGAAATCGTTATAATGTTTTATCAATTAATTTAGTAAAACTTCATAATACTCCCTAAAACGATGGAATAACCACTATAAAATCACTATTTTCTTGAAAAACGGAGACAACAAAGGCTGTAAACCTCTATGAACATCATCATATGTTAGTGCAGGATGCAACTATGCATTAAAACAATATTGTCGTATTTTTGAAATTTTTCAAAATCTATGTGTTAACTAACCCCTACGAAAATATTGAGTTTTTGGTAAATACTTTATATACTGAAGCCTATAATCTTTAGTGTTGTTTTAAAATTTCTAACCACATTCTACATTTGTATTAATGTATTTTAAGCTCTTTTTCATGGTATATGAAAATCGTTATAATTTTTATCAATTAATTTAGTAAAACTTCATAATACTCCCTAAATCGATGGAATAACCACTATAAAATCACTATTTTCTTGAAAAACGGAGACAACAAAGGTTTTAAACCTCTTTGAACATCATCATATGTTAGTGCAGGATGCAACTATGCATTAAAACAATATTGTCGTATTTTTGAAATTTTCTCAAAATCTATGTGTTAACTAACCCCTACGAAAATATTGAGTTTTTGGTAAATACTTTATATACTGAAGCCTATAATCTTTAGTGTTGTTTTAAAATTTCTAACCACATTCTACATTTGTATTAATGTATTTTAAGCTCTTTTTCATGGTATATGAAAATCGTTATATTTTTTTTTATCAATTAATTTAGTAAAACTTCATAATCCTCCCTAAATCGATGGAATAACCACTATAAAATCACTATTTTCTTAAAAACGGAGACAACAAAGGCTGTAAACCTCTATGAACATCATCATATATTAGTACAGAATGCAACTATGCATTAAAACAATATTGTCGTATTTTTGAAATTTTCTCAAAATCTATGTGTAACCCCTACGAAAATATTGAGTTTTGGTAAATACATTATATACTGAAGCCTATAATCTTTATTGTTGTTTTAAAATTTCTAACCACATTCTACATTTTTATTAATGTATGTTAAGCTCTTTTTCATGGTAAATGAGCAACATTATAATTTTTTATCAATTAATTTAGTAAAACTTCATAATACTCCCTAAATCGATGGAATAACCACTATAAAATCACTATTTTCTTGAAAAACGGAGACAACAAAGGCTGTAAACCTCTATGAACATCATCATATGTTAGTGCATGATGCAACTATGCATTAAAACAATATTGTCGTTTTTTGAAATTTTCTCAAAATCTATGTGTTAACTAACCCCTACGAAAATATTGAGTTTTTGGTAAATACTTTATATACTGAAGCCTATAATCTTTAGTGGTGTTTTAAAATTTCTAACCACATTAACATTTGTATTAATGTATTTAAGCTCTTTTTCATGGTATATGAAAATCGTTATAATTTTTTTTATCAATTAATTTAGTAAAACTTCATAATCCTCCCTAAATCGATGGAATAACCACTATAAAATCACTATTTTCTTGAAAAACGGAGACGACAAAGGCTGTAAACCTCTATGAACATCATCATATATTAGTGCAGGATGCAAATATGCATTAAAACAATATTGTCGTATTTTTTGAAATTTTCTCAAAATCTATGTGTTAAATAACCCTACAAAATATTGAGTTTTTGGTAAATACTTTATATACTGAAGCCTATAATCTTTAGTGTTGTTTTAAAATTTCTAACCATATTCTACATTTGTATTAATGTATTTTAAGCTTTTTTTTCATGGTATGCGGAAATCATCATAATTTTTTTTATCAATTAATTTAGTAAAACTTCATAATACTCCCTAAATCGATGGAATAACTACTGTAGTTCTTGAAAATGGAGAAAACAAAGGCTGTAAACCTCTATGAACATCATCATATGTTAGTGCAGAATGCAACTATGCATTAAAACAATATTGTCGTATTTTTGAAATTTTCTCAAAATCTATGTGTTTTGAGAAAATATTGAGTTTTGGTAAATACTTTATATACTGAAGCCTATAATCTTTAGTGTTGTTTTAAAATTTCTAACCACATTTACATTTGTATTAATGTATTTAACTATCTTTCATGGTAAATGTGCATCGTTCAATGTTTTTATCAATTAATTTAGTAAAACTTCATATACTCCCTAAATAGTGGAATAACCACTATAAAATCACTATTTTCTGAAAAATGGAGACAAAAAATGTTAAACTCTTTGAACATCATCATATATTAGTACAGGATGCAACTATGCATTAAAACAATATTGTCGTATTTTTAAAATTTTCTCAAAATCTATGTGTTAACCCCTACGAAAATATTGAGTTTTTGGTAAATACTTTATATACTGAAGCCTATAATCTTTAGTGTTGTTTTAAAATTTCTAACCATATTCTACATTTTATAAATGTATTGCTAAACTCTCTTTCATGGTAAATGAGCATCGTTAAATTTTTTTATAATTAATTTAGTAAAACTTCATAATACTCCCTAAATCGATGGAATAACCACTATAAAATCACTTTTTTCTTGAAAAACGGAGAAAACAAAGTTTTAAACCTCTTTGAACATCATCATATGTTAGAGCAGGATGCAACTATGCATTAAAACAATATTGTCG
The DNA here is from genome assembly GCF_020379485.1 of Brassica napus. Classification (NCBI taxonomy): domain Eukaryota; kingdom Viridiplantae; phylum Streptophyta; class Magnoliopsida; order Brassicales; family Brassicaceae; genus Brassica; species Brassica napus. Next base: position 51,004 of record NW_026016116.1, on the reverse strand, counting down.
AATTTTTTGAAATTTTCTCAAAATCTATGTGTTTAACCCCTACGAAAATATTGAGTTTTTGGTAAATACTTTATATACTGAAGCCTATAATCTTTTGTGTTGTTTTAAAATTTCTAACCACATTCTACATTTGTATTAACGTATTTAAGCTCTTTTTCATGGTATATGGAAATCGTTATAATTTTTTTATCAATTAATTTAGTAAAACTTCATAATACTCCCTAAATCGATGGAATAACCACTATAAAATCACTATTTTCTTGAAAAACGGAGACAACAAAGGCTGTAAACCTCTATGAACATCATCATATGTTAGTGCAGACAACTATGCATTAAAACAATATTGTCGTGTTTTTGAAATTTTCTCAAAATCTATGTGCTTTGAGAAAATATTGAGTTTTTGGTAAATACTTTATATACTGAAGCCTATAATCTTTAGTGTTGTTTTAAAATTTCTAACCATATTCTACTTTTTATAATGAGCATCGTTCAATTGGTTTTATAATTAATTTAGTAAAACTTCATATCCTCCCTAAATCGATGGAATAACCACTATAAAATCACTATTTTCTTGAAAAACGGAGACGACAAAGGCTGTAAACCTCTATGAACATCATCATATATTAGTGCAGGATGCAAATATGCATTAAAACAATACTGTCGTATTTTTGAAATTTTCTCAAAATCTATGTGTTAAATAACCCCTACAAAAATATTGAGTTTTTGGTAAATACTTTATATACTGAAGCCTATAATCTTTAGTGTTGTTTTAAAATTTCTAACCATATTCTACATTTGTATTAATGTATTTTAAGCTTTTTTTTCATGGTATGCGGAAATCATCATAATTTTTTTATCAATTAATTTAGTAAAACTTCATAATACTCCCTAAATCGATGGAATAACTACTGTAGTTCTTGAAAATGGAGAAAACAAAGGCTGTGAACCTCTATGAACATCATCATATGTTAGTGCAGAATGCAATTATGCATTGAAACAATATTGTCGTATTTTTTGAAATTTTCTCAAAATCTATGTGTTTTGAGAAAATATTGAGTTTTTGGTAAATACTTTATATACCGAAGCCTATTTTCTTTACTGTTGTTTTAAAATTTCTAACCATATTATACATTTGTATTAATGTATGCTTAACTATCTTTCATGGTAAATGAGCATCGTTCAATTGTTTTTATAAATTAATTTAGTAAAACTTCATATACTCCCTAAATTAGTGGACTAACCACTACAAAATCACTATTTTCTAAAGAAATGGAGACAAAAATGTTCCAACTCTTTTGACCATTATCATATATCAGTACAGGATGCAACTATGAATTAAAACAATATTGTCGTATTTTTTTAAATTTTCTCAAAATCTATGTGTTAACCCCTACGAAAATATTGAGTTTTGGTAAACACTTTATATACTGAAGCCTATAATCTTTAGTGTTGTTTTAAAATTTCTAACCATATTCTACATTTTTATAAATGTATGCTAAACTCTCTTTCATGGTAAATGAGCATCGTTCAATTGTTTTTATAATTAATTCAGTAAAAGTTCATAATACTCCCTAAATCGATGGAATAACCACTATAAAATCACTTTTTCTTGAAAAACGGAGAAAACAAATGTTTTAAACATCTTTGAACATCATCATATGTTAGAGCAGGATGCAACTGTGCATTAAAATAATATTGTCGAATTTTTGAAATTTTCTCAAAATCTATGTGTAACCTCAACGAAAATATTGAGTTTTTGGTAAATACTTTATATATTGAAACCTATAATCTTTTGTGTTGTTTTAAAATTTCTAACCACATTTTACATTTGTAGTAACGTATTTTAAGCTCTTTTTCATGGTATATGGAAATTGTTATAATTTTTTATCAATTAATTTAATAAAACTTCATAATACTCCGTAAATCGATGAAATAACCACTATAAAATCACTATTTTCTTGAAAAACGGAGACAGCAAAGGCTGTAAACCTCTATGAACATCATCATATGTTAGTGCAGACAACTATGCATTAAAACAATATTGTCGTGTTTTTGAAATTTTCTCAAAATCTATGTGCTTTGAGAAAATATTGAGTTTTTGGTAAACACTTTATATACTGAAGCCTATAATCTTTAGTGTTGTTTTAAAATTTCTAACCATATTCTACATTTTTATTAATGAGCATCGTTCAATTGGTTTTATAAATTAATTTAGTAAAACTTCATATACTCCCTAAATCGAATGAATAACCACTATAAAATCACTATTTTCTTGAAAAACGGAGACAACAAAGGCTGTAAACCTCTATGAACATCATCATATATTAGTACATGATGCAATATGCATTAAAACAATATTGTCGTATTTTTTGAAATTTTCTCAAAATCTATGTGTTAACTAACCCCTACGAAAATATTGAGTTTTTGGTAAATACTTTATATACTGAAGCCTATAATCTTTAGTGTTGTTTTAAAATTTCTAACCACATTCTACATTTGTATTAACATATTTTAAGCTCTTTTTCATGGTATATGAAAATCGTTATAATTTTTTTATCAATTAATTTAGTAAACTTCATAATACTCCCTAAATCGATGGAATAACCACTATAAAATCATTATTTTCTTGAAAAACTGAGACAAAAAAGGTTAAACCTCTTTGAACATCATCATATGTTAGTGCAGGATGCAACTATGCATTAAAACAATATTGTCGTATTTTTTGAAATTTTCTCAAAATTATGTGTTAATCCTTACGAAAATATTGAGTTTTTGGTAAATACCTTATATACAGAAGCCTATAATCTTTAGTGTTGTTTTAAAATTTCTAACCACATTCTCAATTTGTATTAACGTATTTTAAGCTCTTTTTCATGGTAAATGAGAATCGCTATAATTTCTTTATCAATTAATTTAGTAAAACTTCATAATACTCCCTAAATCGATGGAATAACCACTATAAAATCATTATTTTCTTGAAAAACGGAGACAACAAAGGCTGTAAACCTCTATGAACATCATCATATGTTAGTGCAGGATGCAACTATGCATTAAAACAATATTGTCGTATTTTTTGAAATTTTCTCAAAATCTATATGTTAACCCCCTACGAAAATATTGAGTTTTTGGTAAATATTTTATATACTGAAGCCTATTATCTTTACTTTTGTTTTAAAATTTCTAACCATATTATACATTTGTATTAATGTATGCTTAAATCTCTTTCATGGTAAATGAGCATCGTTCAATTGTTTTTATAAATTAATTTAGTAAAACTTCATATAATCCCTAAATTAGTGGACTAGCCATTATAAAATCGATATTCTTTAGAGAAATGGACAAAAAAAATGTTCCAAACCTCTTTGACCATCATCATATATTAGTAAAGGATGCAACTATGCATTAAAACAATATTGTCGAATTTTTTGAAATTTTCTCAAAATCTATGTGTTCCCCTACAAAAATAATGAGTTTTTGGTAAATACTTTATATACAGAAGCCTATAATCTTTAGTGTTGTTTTATAATTTCTAACCATATTCTACATTTGTATTAATGTATGCTTAAATCTCTTTCAAGGTAAATGAGCATCGTTCAATTGTTTTTATAAATTAATTTAGTAAAACTTCATATACTCCTTAAATCAGTGGACTAACCACTATAAAATCGCTATTCTCTAGAGAAATGGAGACAAAAAATGTTCCAAACCTCTTAGACCATCATCATATATTAGTACAGGAAGCAACTATGCATTAAAAAATATTGTCGTATTTTTTGAAATTTTCTCAAAATCTATGTGTTAACAACCCTACGAAAATATTGAGTTTTCTGTAAATACATTATATACTGAAGCCTATAATCTTTTGTGTTGTTTTAAAATTTTAACCACATTTTACATTTTTATTAATATATTTAAGCTCTTTTTCATGGTATGTGGAAATCATTATAATTGGTTTATCAATTAATTTAGTAAAACTTCATAATACTCCCTAAAACGATGGAATAACCACTATAAAATCACTATTTTCTTGAAAAACGGAGACAACAAAGGCTGTAAACCTCTATGAACATCATCATATGTTAGTGCATGATGCAACTATGCATTAAAACAATATTGATTATTTTTTGAAATTTTCTCAAAATCTATGTGTTAACTAACCCCTACGAAAATATTGAGTTTTGGAAAATACTTTATATACTGAAGCCTATAATCTTTATTGTTGTTTTAAAATTTCAAACCACATTCTACATTTGTATTAATGTATTTTAAGCTCTTTTTCATGGTAAATGAGCGTCGTTATAATTTTTGTATCAATTAATTTAGTAAAACTTCATAATACTCTCTAAATCTATGGAAAAACCATTATAAAATCACTATTTTCTTGAAAAACAGAGACAACAAAGGCTGTAAACCTCTATGAACATCATCGTATGTTAGTGCATGATGCAACTATGCATTAAAATAATATTGTCGTATTTTTGAATTTTTTTCAAAATCTTGTGTTAACTAACCCCTACGAAAATATTGAGTTTTTGGTAAATACTTTATATACTGAAGCCTATAATCTTTAGTGTTGTTTTAAAATTTCTAACCACATTCTACATTTGTATTAATGTATTTTAAGATCTTTTTCATGGTATATGAAAATCGTTATAATTTTTTTATCAATTAATTTAGTAAAACTTCATAATACTCCCTAAATCGATGGAATAACCACTATAAAATCACTATTTTCTTGAAAAACGGAGACAACAAAGGTTTTAAACCTCTTTGAACATCATCATATATTAGTACAGGATGCAACTAGCATTAAAACAATATTGTCATATTTTTGAAATTTTCTCAAAATCTATGTGTAACTCCTACAAAAATATTGAGTTTTTGGTAAATAAACTATATATTGAAGCCTATAATCTTTAGTGTTGTTTTAAAATTTCTAACCACTTTCTACATTTGTATTAATGTATTTTAAGCTCTTTTTCATGGTATATGAAAATCGTTATAATTTGTTTTATCAATTAATTTAGTAAAACTTCATAATCCTCCCTAAATCGATGGAATAACCACTATAAAATCACTATTTTCTTGAAAAACGGAGACAACAAAGGCTGTAAACCTCTATGAACATCATCATATATTAGTACATGGTGCAACTATGCATTAAAACAATATTGTCGTATTTTTTGAAATTTTCTCAAAATCTATGTGTTAACCCCCCTACGAAAATATTTAGTTTTTGGTAAATATATTATATACTGAAGCCTATAATCTTTAGTGTTGTTTTAAAATTTCTAACCACATTTACATTTGTATTAATGTATTTTAAGCTCTTTTTCATGGTAAATGAGCATCGTTATAATTTTTTTATCAATTAATTTAGTAAAACTTCATAATACTCCCTAAATCGATGGAATAACCACTATAAAATCACTATTTTCTTGAAAACGGAGACAACAAAGGTTGTAAACCTCAATGAACATCATCATATGTTAGTGCAGGATGCAACTATGCATTAAAACAATATTGTCGTATTTTTTGAAATTTTCTCAAAATCTATGTGTCCCTACGAAAATATTGAGTTTTTGGTAAATACTTTATATACTGAAGCCTATAATCTTTAGTGTTGTTTTAAAATTTCTAACCATATTCTACATTTGTATTAATGTATGCTTAAATATCTTTCAAGGTAAATGAGCATCGTTCAATTGTTTTTATAAATTAATTTAGTAAAACTTCAAATACTCCTTAAATTAGTGGACTAACCACTATAAAATCGCTATTTTCTAGAGAAATGGAGACAAAAATGTTCCAAACCTCTTAGACCATCATCATATATTAGTACAGGATGCAACTATGCATTAAAAAAATATTGTGTATTTTTTGAAATTTTCTCAAAATTTATGTGTTAACAACCCCTACGAAAATATTGAGTTTTTGGTAAATACATTATATACTGAAGCCTATAATCTTTAGTGTTGTTTTAAAATATCTAACCACATTTTACATTTGTATTAATATTTTTTAAGCTCTTTTTCATGGTATGTGGAAATCGTTATAATTTTTTTATCAATTAATTTAGTAAAACTTCATAATACTCCCTAAAACGATGGAATAACCACTATAAAATCACTATTTTCTTGAAAAACGGAGACAACAAAGGCTGTAAACCTCTATGAACATCATCATATGTTAGTGCAGGATGCAACTATGCATTAAAACAATATTGTCGTAATTTTTGAAATTTTTCAAAATCTATGTGTTAACTAACCTATACGAAAATATTGAGTTTTTGGTAAATACTTTATATACTGAAGCCTATAATCTTTAGTGTTGTTTTAAAATTTCTAACCACATTCTACATTTGTATTAATGTATTTTAAGATCTTTTTCATGGTATATGAAAATCGATATAATTTTTTTATCAATTAATTTAGTAAAACTTCATAATACTCCCTAAATCGATGGAATAACCACTATAAAATCACTATTTTCTTGAAAAACGGAGACAACAAAGGTTTTAAACCTCTTTGAACATCATCATATGTTAGTGCAGGATGCAACTATGCATTAAAACAATATTGTCGTATTTTTTGAAATTTTCTCAAAATCTATGTGTTAACCCCTACGAAAATATTAGTTTTTGGTAAATACATTATATACTGAAGCCTATAATCTTTAGTGTTGTTTTAAAATTTCTAACCACATTTACATTTGTATTAATGTATTTTAAGCTCTTTTTCATGGTAAATGAGCAACGTTATAATTTTTTTATCAATTAATTTAGTAAAACTTCATAATACTCTCTAAATCGATGGAATAACCACTATAAAATCACTATTTTCTTGAAAAACGGAGACAACAAAGGCTGTAAACCTCTATGAACATCATCATATGTTAGTGCAGGATGCAACTATGCATTAAAACAATATTGTCGTATTTTTTGAAATTTTCTCAAAATCTATGTGTTAACTAACCCCTACAAAAATATTGAGTTTTTGGTAAATACTTTATATACTAAAGCCTATATCTTTAGTGTTGTTTTAAAATTTCTAACCATATTATACATTTGTATTAATGTATGCTTAACTCTTTTTCATGGTAAATGAGCATCGTTCAATTGTTTTTATAAATTAATTTAGTAAAACTTCTTATACTCCCTAAATTAGTGGACTAACCATTATAAAATCGCTATTTTCTAGAGAAATGGAGACAAAAAAATTTTCAAACCTCTTTGACATCATCATATATTAGTACATGATGCAACTATGCATTAAAACAATATTGTCGTATTTTTTGAAATTTTCTCAAAATCTATGTGTCCCCTACGAAAATATTGAGTTTTGGTAAATACATTATATATTGAAGCCTATAATCTTTAGTGTTGTTTTAAAATTTCTAACCACATTCTACATTTGTATTAATGTATTTTAAGCTCTTTTTCATGGTAAATGAGCATCGTTATAATTTTTTTATCAATTAATTTAGTAAAACTTCAAAAAATTCCCTAAATCGATGGAATAAGCACTATAAAATCACTATTTTCTTGAAAAACGGAGACAACAAAGGCTGTAAACCTCTATGAACATCATCATATGTTAGTGCAGGATGCAACTATGCATTAAAACAATATTGTCGTATTTTTGAAATTTTCTCAAAATCTATGTGTCCCTACGAAAATATTGAGTTTTGGAAAATACTTTATATACTGAAGCCTATTATCTTTACTGTTGTTTTAAAATTTCTAACCATATTATACTTTTGTATTAATGTATGCTTAATTCTCTTTCAAGGTAAATGAGCATCGTTCAATTGTTTTTATAAATTAATTTAGTAACACTTCATATACTCTCTAAATTAGTGGACTAACCATTATAAAATCGCTATTTTCTAGAGAAATGAAGACAAAAAAATGTTCAAAACCTCTTTTAACCATCATCATATATTAGTACAGGATGCAACTAAGCATTAAAACAATATTGTCATATTTTTGAAATTTTCTCAAAATCTATGTGTAACAACCCCTACGAAAATATTGAGTTTTTGGTAAATAAACTATATATTGAAGCCTAAAACCTTTAGTGTTGTTTTAAAATTTCTAACCACATTCTACATTTGTATTAATATATTTTAAGCTCTTTTTCATGGTATGTGGAAATCATTATAATTGGTTTATCAATTAATTTAGTAAAACTTCATAATACTCCCTAAAACGATGGAATAACCACTGTAAAATCACTATTTTCTTGAAAAACGGAGACAACAAAGGCTGTAAACCTCTATGAACATCATCATATGTTAGTGCATGATGCAACTATGCATTAAAACAATATTGACTTATTTTTTGAAATTTTCTAAAAATCTATGTGTTAACTAACCCCTACGAAAATATTGAGTTTTGGAAAATACTTTATATACTGAAGCCTATAATCTTTATTGTTGTTTTAAAATTTCAAACCACATTCTACGTTTGTATTAATGTATTTTAAGCTCTTTTTCATGGTAAATGAGCGTCGTTATAATTTTTGTATCAATTAATTTAGTAAAACTTCATAATACTCTCTAAATCTACGGAAAAACCATTATAAAATCACTATTTTCTTGAAAAACGGAGACAACAAAGGCTGTAAACCTCTATGAACATCATCATATGTTAGTGCATGATGCAACTATGAATTAAAATAATATTGTCATATTTTTTGAATTTTTTTCAAAATCTTTGTGTTAACTAACCCCTACGAAAATATTGAGTTTTTGGTAAATACTTTATATACTGAAGCCTATAATCTTTTGTGTTGTTTTAATATTTCTAACCACATTCTACATTTGTATTAACGTATTTTAAGATCTTTTTCATGGTATATGAAAATCGTTATAATTTTTTTATCAATTAATTTAGTAAAACTTCATAATACTCCCTAAATCGATGGAATAACCACTATAAAATCACTATTTTCTTTAAAAACGGAGACAACAAAGGTTTTAAACCTCTTTGAACATCATCATATATTAGTACAGGATGCAACTAAGCATTAAAACAATATTGTCATATTTTTGAAATTTTCTCAAAATCTATGTGTAACTCCTACAAAAATATTGAGTTTTTGGTAAATAAACTATATATTGAAGCCTATAATCTTTAGTGTTGTTTTAAAATTTCTAATCACTTTCTACATTTGTATTAATGTCTTTTAAGCTCTTTTTCATGGTATATGAAAATCGTTATAATTTGTTTTGTCAATTAATTTAGTAAAACTTCATAATCCTCCCTAAATCGATGGAATAACCACTATAAAATCACTATTTTCTTGAAAAACGGAGACAACAAACGCTGTAAACCTCTATGAACATCATCATATATTAGTACATGGTGCAACTATGCATTAAAACAATATTGTCGTATTTTTTGAAATTTTCTCAAAATCTATGTGTTAACCCCCCTACGAAAATATTTAGTTTTTGGTAAATATATTATATACTGAAGTCTATAATCTTTAGTGTTGTTTTAAAATTTCTAACCACATTTACATTTGTATTAATGTATTTTAAGCTCTTTTTCATGGTAAATGAGCATCGTTATAATTTTTTTATCAATTAATTTAGTAAAACTTCATAATACTCCCTAAATCGATGGAATAACCACTATAAAATCACTATTTTCTTGAGAAACGGAGACAACAAAGGTTGTAAACCTCAATGAACATCATCATATGTTAGTGCAGGATGCAACTATGCATTAAAACAATATTGTCGTATTTTTTGAAATTTTCTCAAAATCTATGTGTCCCTACGAAAATATTGAGTTTTTGGTAAATACTTAATATACTGAAGCCTGTAATCTTTAGTGTTGTTTTAAAATTTCTAACCATATTCTACATTTGTATTAATGTATGCTTAAATATCTTTCAAGGTAAATGAGCATCGTTCAATTGTTTTTATAAATTAATTTAGTAAAACTTCAAATACTCCTTAAATTAGTGGACTAACCGTTATAAAATCGCTATTTTCTAGAGAAATGGAGACAAAAAATGTTCCAAACCTCTTAGACCATCATCATATATTAGTACAGGAAGCAACTATGCATTAAAAAATATTGTTGTATTTTTTGAAATTTTCTCAAAATCTATGTGTTAACAACCCCTACGAAAATATTGAGTTTTCTGTAAATACATTATATACTGAAGCCTATAATCTTTTGTGTTGTTTTAATATTTCTAACCACATTTTACATTTGTATTAATATTTTTTGAGCTCTTTTTCATGGTATGTGGAAATCGTAATAATTGGTTTATCAATTAATTTAGTAAAACTTCATAATACTCCCTAAAACGATGGAATAACCACTATAAAATCACTATTTTATTGAAAAACGGAGACAACAAAGGCTGTAAACCTCTATGAACATCATTATATGTTAGTGCAGGATGCAACTATGCATTAAAACAATATTGTCGTAATTTTGGAAATTTTTTCAAAATCTATGAGTTAACTAACCTATACGAAAATATTGAGTTTTTGGTAAATACTTTATATACTGAAGCCTATAATCTTTAGTGTTGTTTTAAAATTTCTAACCACATTCTACATTTGTATTAATGTATTTTAAGATCTTTTTCATGGTATATGAAAATCGATATAATTTTTTATCAATTAATTTAGTAAAACTTCATAATACTCCCTAAATCGATGGAATAACCACTATAAAATCTCTATTTTCTTGAAAAACGGAGACATCAAAGGTTTTAAACCTCTTTGAACATCATCGTATGTTAGTGCAGGATGCAACTGTGCATTAAAACAATATTGTCGTATTTTTTGAAATTTTCTCAAAATCTATGTGTTAATCCTTACGAAAATATTGAGTTTTTGGTAAATACATTATATACTGAAGCATATAATCTTTAGTGTTGTTTTAAAAATTTTAACCACATTCTACATTTGTATAAACGTATTTTATGCTCTTTTTCGTGGTAAATGAGCATCGCTATAATTTTTTATCAATTAATTTAATAAAACTTCATTATACTTCTTAAATCGATGGAATAACCACTATAAAATCACTATTTTCTTGAAAAACGGAGATAAAAAAAGTTGTAAACCTCTATGAACATCATCATATGTTAGTTCAGGATGCAACTATGCATTAAAACAATATTGTCGTATATTTTGAAATTTTCTCAAAATCTATGTGTTAACTAACCCCTACAAAAATATTGAGTTTTTGGTAAATACTTTATAAACTAAAGCCTATATTCTTTACTGTTGTTTTAAAATTTCTAACCATATTATACATTTGTATTAATGTATGCTTAACTCTTTTTCATGTTAAATGAGCATCGTTCAATTGTTTTTATAAATTAATTTAGTAAAACTTCTTATACTCCCTAAATTAGTGGACTAACCATTATAAAATCGCTATTTTCTAAAGAAATGGAGACAAAAAAATTTTCAAACCTCTTTGACTATCATCATATATTAGTACATGATGCAACTATGCATTAAAACGATATTGTCGTATTTTTTGAAATTTTCTCAAAATCTATGTGTCCCCTACGAAAATATTGAGGTTTTGGTAAATACATAATATATTGAAGCCTGTAATCTTTAGTGTTGTTTAAAAATTTCTAACCACATTCTACATTTGTATTAATGTATTTTAAGCTCTTTTTCATGGTAAATGAGCATCGTTATAATTTTTTTATCAACTAATTTAGTAAAACTTCAAAAAATTCCCTAAATCGATGGAATAAGCACTACAAAATCACTATTTTCTTGAAAAACGGAGACAACAAAGGCTGTAAACCTCTATGAACATCATCATATGTTAGTGCAGGATGCAACTATGCATTAAAACAATATTGTCGTATTTTTGAAATTTTTCTCAAAATCTATGTGTCCCTACGAAAATATAGGGTTTTTGGTTAATACTTTATATACTGAAGCCTATTATCTTTACTGTTGTTTTAAAATTTCTAACCATATTATACTTTTGTATTAATGTATGCTTAATTCTCTTTCAAGGTAAATGAGCATCGTTCAATTGTTTTTATAAATTAATTTAGTAACACTTCATATACTCTCTAAATTAGTGGACTAACCATTATAAAATTGCTATTTTCTAGAGAAATGAAGACAAAAAAATGTTCAAAACCTCTTTTAACCATCATCATATATTAGTACAGGATGCAACTAAGCATTAAAACAATATTGTCATATTTTTGAAATTTTCTCAAAATCTATGTGTAACAACCCCTACGAAAATATTGAGTTTTTGGTAAATAAACTATATATTGAAGCCTAAAACCTTTAGTGTTGTTTTAAAATTTCTAACCACATTCTACATTTGTATTAATGTATTTTAAGCTATTTTTCATGGTATATGAAAATCATTATAATTTTTTTTGTCAATTAATTTAGTAAAACTTCATAATCCTCCCTAAATCGATGGAATAACCACTATAAAATCACTATTTTCTTGAAAAACGGAGACAACAAAGGCTGTAAACCTCTATGAACATCATCATATATTAGTACATTATGCAACTATGCATTAAAACAATATTGTCGTATTTTGTGAAATTTTCTCAAAATCTATGTGTTAACCCCCCTACGAAAATATTTAGGTTTTGGTAAATACATTATATACTGAAGCCTATAATCTTTACTGTTGTTTTAAAATTTCTAACCACATTCTACATTTGTATTAATGTATTTTAATCTCTTATTCAGGGTATATGAAAATCGTTATAATTTTTTTTATCAATTAATTTAGTAAAACTTCATAATACTCCCTAAATCGATGGAATAACCACTATAAAATCTCTATTTTCTTGAAAAAACGGAGACAGCAAAGGTTTTAAACCTCTTTGAACATCATCATATGTTAGTCCAGGATGCAACTGTGCATTAAAACAATATTGTCGTATTTTGTGAAATTTTCTCAAAATCTATGTGTTAATCCTTACGAAAATATTTTGTTTTTGGTAAATACATTATATACTGAAGCCTATAATCTTTAGTGTTGTTTTAAAATTTCTAACCACATTCTACATTTGTATTAACGTATTTTATGCTCTTTTACATGGTAAATGAGCATCGCTATAATTTTTTATCAATTAATTTAATAAAACTTCATAATACTTCTTAAATCGATGGAATAACCACTATAAAATCACTATTTCTTGAAAAACGGAGATAACAAAAGCTGTAAACCTCTATGAACATCATCATATGTTAGTGCAGAATGCAACTATGCATTAAAATAATATTGTCGTATATTTTAAATTTTCTCAAAATCTGTGTTAACCCCTACGAAAATATTGAGTTTTTGGTAAATAATTTATATACTGAAGCCTATAATCTTTAGTTTTGTTTTAAAATTTCTAACCACATTCTACATTTGCATTAATGTTTTTCAAGCTCTTTTTCATGGTATATGAAAATCGTTATAATTTTTTTTATCAATTAATTTAGTAAAACTTCATAATCCTCCCTAAATTGATGGAATAACCACTATAAAATCACTATTTTCTTGAAAAACGAAGACAACAAAGGCTGTAAACCTCTATGAACATCATCATATGTTAGTGCAGGATGCAACTATGCATTAAAACAATATTGTCGTATTTTTTGCAATTTTCTCAAAATCTATGTGTTAACTAACCCCTACGAAAATATTGAGTTTTTGGTAAATACTTTATATACTTAAGGTTATAATTTTTAGTGTTGTTTTAAAATTTCTAACCACATTCTACATTTTTATTAATGTATTCTAAGCTCTTTTTCATGGTATATTAAAATTGTTATAAATTTTTTATCAATTAATTTAGTAAAACTTCATAATCCTCCCTAAATCAATGGAATAACCACTATAAAATCACTATATTCTTGAAAAACGGAGACAACAAAGGCAGTAAACCTCTATGAACATCATCATATGTTAGTGCAGGATGCAACTATGCATTAAAACAATATTTTCGTATTTTTTTGAAATTTTCTCAAAATTTATGTGTTAACTAACCGCTACGAAAATATTGAGTTTTTGGTAAATACTTTATATACTGAAGCCTATAATCTTTAGGGTTGTTTTAAAATTTCTAACCACAGTCTACATTTGTATTCATGTATTTTAAGCTCTTTTCATGTTATATAAAAATCGTTATAATTTTTTTTATCAATTAATTAAGTAAAACTTCATAATCCTCCCTAAATCGATGGAATAACCACTATAAAATCACTATTTTCTTGAAAAACGGAGACAACAAAGGCTATAAACCTCTGTGAACATCATCATATATTAGTACATGATGAAACTATGCATTAAAACAATATTGTCGTATTTTTTGAAATTTTCTAAAAATCTATGTGTTAACCTCTACGAAAATATTTAGTTTTTGGTAAATACATTATATACTGAAGCCTATAATCTTTAGTGTTGTTTTAAAATTTCTAACCACATTCTACATTTGTATTAATGTATTTTAAGCTCTTTTTCATGGTAAATGAGCAACATTATAATTTTTTATCAATTAATTTAGTAAAACCTCGTAATACTCCCTAAATCGATGGAATAACCACTATAAAATCACTATTTTCTTGAAAAACGAAGACAACAAAGGCTGTAAACCTCTATGAACATCATCATATGTTAATGCAGGATGCAACTATGCATTAAAACAATATTGTCGTATTTTTTGAAATTTTCTCAAAATCTATGTGTTAACTAACCCCTACGAAAATATTGAGTTTTTGGTAAATACTTTATATACTGAAGCCTATAATCTTTAGTGTTGTTTTAAAATTTCTAACCACATTCCATATTTGCATTAATGTATTTTAAGCTCTTTTTCATGGTATATGAAAATCGTTATAATTTTTTTTATGAATTAATATAGTAAAACTTCATAATTCTCCCTAAATTGATGGAATAACCACTATAAAATCACTATTTTCTTGAAAAACGGAGACAACAAAGGCTATAAACCTCTATGAACATCATCATATGTTAGTGCAGGATGCAACTATGCATTAAAATAATGCTGTCGTATTTTTTAAATTTTTTTCCAAATCTATGTGTTAACTAACCCCTACAAAAATGTTGAGTTTTTTGTAAATACATTATATACTGAAGCCTATAATCTTTAGTGTTGTTTTAAAATTTCTAACCATATTCTACATTTGTATTAATATATTTTAAGCTCTTTTTCATGGAATGCGGAAATCGTTATAATTTTTTTTATCAATTAATTCAGTAAAACCTCATAATACTCCCTAAATCGATGGAATAACCACTATAAAATCACTATGTTCTTGAAAAACAAAGAAAACAAAGGCTGTAAACCTCTATGAACATCATCATATGTTAGTGCACAATGCAACTATGCATTGAAACAATATTGTCGTATTTTTTGAAATTTTCTCTAAATCTATGTTTTTTGAGAAAATATTGAGTTTTTGGTAAATACTTTATATACCGAAGCCTATTTTCTTTACTGTTGTTTTAAAATTTCTAACCATATTATACATTTGTATTAATTTATGCTTAACTATCTTTCATGGTAAATGAGCATCGTTCAATTGTTTTTATAAATCAATTTAGTAAAACTTCATATACTCCCTAAATTAGTGGACTAACCACTATAAAATCACTATTTTCTAGAGAAATTGAGACAAAAAACTGTTCCAAACCTTTTTGACCATCATCATATAATAGTACATGATGCAACTATGAATTAAAACAATATTTTCGTATTTTTTAAAATTTTCTCAAAATCTACGTGTTAACCCCTACGAAAATATTGAGTTTTTGGTAAACACTTTATATACTGAAGCCTATAATCTTTAGTGTTGTTTTAAAATTTCTAACCATATTCTACATTATTATAAATGTATGTTAAACTCTCTTTCATGGTAAATGAGCATCGTTCAATTGTTTTTATAAATTAATTCAGTAAAAGTTCATAATACTCCCTAAATCGATGGAATAACCACTATAAAATCACAATTTTCTTGAAAAACGGAGAAAACAAAGGTTTTAAACCTTATTGAACATCATCATATATTAGAGCAGGATGCAACTGTGCATTAAAACAATATTGTCGTATTTTTTGAAATTTTCTCAAAATCTATGTGTTTAACCCTAACGAAAATATTGAGGTTTTGGTAAATACTTTATATACTGAAGCCTATAATCTTTAGTGTTGTTTTAAAATTTCTAACCACATTTTACATTTGTAGTAACGTATTTTAAGCTCTTTTCATGGTATATGGAAATCGTTATAATTTTTGTATCAATTAATTTAGTAAAACTTCATAATACTCCCTAAATCAATGTTATAACCACTATAAAATCACTATTTTCTTGAAAAACGGAGACAACAAAGGCTGTAAACCTCTATGAACATCATCATATGTTAGTGCATGATGCAACTATGCATTAAAACAATATTGTCGTATTTTAAAAAAAAAATTCAAAATCTATGTGTTAACTAACCCCTACGAAAATATTGAGTTTTTGGTAAATACTTTATATACTGAAGCCTATAATCTTTACTGTTGTTTTAAAACTTCTAACCACATTCTATATATTAAGCTATTTTTCATGATGTATGAAAATCGTTATAATTTTTTATCAATTAATTTAGTAAAACTTCATAATATTCCCTAAATCGATGGAATAACCACTATAAAATCATTATTTTCTTGAAAAACGGAGACAAAAAAGGTTCCAAACCTCTTTGAACATCATCATATGTTAGTGCAGGATGCAACTATGCATTAAAATAATATTGTCGTATTTTTTAAAATTTTCCCAAAATATGTGTTAACCCCTACGAAAATATTGAGTTTTTGGTAAACACTTTATATACTGAAGCCTATAATCTTTAGTGTTGTTTTAAAATTTCTAACCATATTCTACATTATTATAAAAGTATGCTAAACTCTCTTTCATGGTAAATGAGCATCGTTCAATTGTTTTTATAAATTAATTCAGTAAAAGTTCATAATACTCCCTAAATCGATGGAATAACCACTATAAAATCACTATTTTCTTGAAAAACGGAGAAAACAAAGGTTTTAAACCTCTTTGAATATCATCATATGTTAGAGCAGGATGCAACTGTGCATTAAAACAATATTGTCGTATTTTTTGAAATTTTCTCAAAATCTATGTGTTTAACCCCAACGAAAATATTGAGTTTTTGGTAAATACTTTATATACTGAAGTTTATAATCTTTAGTGTTGTTTTAAAATTTCTAACCACATTTTATTTTTTGTAGTAACGTATTTTAAGCTCTTTTCATGGTATATGGAAATCGTTATAATTTTTTTATCAATTAATTTAATAAAACTTCATAATACTCCGTAAATCGATGAAATAACCATTATAAAATCACTATTTTCTTGAAAAACGGAGACAACAAAGGCTATAAACCTCTATGAACATCATCATATGTTAATGCAGGAGGCAACTATGCATTAAAACAATATTGTCGTGTTTTTTGAATTTTTCTCAAAATCTGTGTTAACCCCTACGAAAATATTGTGGTTTTGGTAAATACTTTATATACTGAAGCTTATAATCTTTAGTTTTGTTTTAAAATTTCTAACCATATTCTACATTTTTATTAATGTATGATAAAATCTCTTTCATGGTAAATTAATTTAATAAAACTTCATATACTCCCTAGTGGACTAACCGTTATAAAATCACTATATTCTAGAGAAATAGAGACAAAAAAATGTTTCAAACCTCTTTGACCATCATCATATATTAGTACAGGATGCAACTATACATTAAAACAATATTTTCGTATTTTTTGAAATTTTCTCAAAATCTATATGTTAACCCCTACGAAAATATTGAGTTTTTGGTAAATACATTATATTCCGAAGCCTATAATCTTTAGTGTTGTTTTAAAATATCTAACCACATTCTACATTTGTATTAATGTATTTTAAGCTCTTTTTCATGGTAAATGAGCATCATTATAATTTTTTTATCAATTAATTTAATAAAGCTTCATATACTCCCCAAATTAGTGGACTAACCATTATAAAATCGCTATTCTCTACAGAAATGGAGAAAAAAAATGTTCCAAACCACTTTGACCATCATCATATATTAGTACATGATGCAATTATGCATTAAAACAATCTTATAGTATTTTTTGAAATTTTCTCAAAATCTATGTGTCTCAACGAAAATATTGAGTTTTTGGTAAATAATTTATATACTGAAGCCTATAATCTTTAGTGTTGTTTTAAAATTTCTAACCACATTCTACGTTTGTATTAATGTATTTTAAGCTCTTTTTCATGATATATGAAAATCGTTATAATTTTTTTATCAATTAATTTAGTAAAACTTCATAATACTCCCTAAATCGATGGAATAACCACTATAAAATCATTATTTTCTTGAAAAACGGAGACAACAAAGGTTTCAAACCTCTTTGAACATCTTCATATGTTAGTGCAGGATGCAACTATGCATTAAAACAATATTGTCGTATTTTTTGAAATTTTCCCAAAATCTGTGTTAACCTCTACGAAAATATTGAGTTTTTGGAATATACTTTATATACTGAAGCTTATAATCTTTAGTGTTGTTTTAAAATTTCTAACCAAATTCTACATTTTTATTAATGTATGCTAAACTCTCTTTTATGGTAAATTAATTTAATAAAACTTCATATACTCCCTAAATTAGTGGACTAACCGTTATAAAATCGCTATATTCTAGAGAAATTGAGACAAAAAATGTTCCAAACCTCTTTGACCATCATCATATATTAGTACAGGATGCAACTTTACATTAAAACAATATTGTCGTATTTTTTGAAATTTTCTCAAAATCTATATGTTATCAATATTTAGTTTTTGGTAAATACATTATATACTGAAGCCTATAATCTTTAGTGTTTTTTTAAAAATTTTAACCACATTCTACATTTGTATTAATGTATTTTAAGCTCTTTTTCATGGTAAATGAGCATCATTATAATTTTTTTATCAATTAATTTTGTAAAACTTCATATACTCCCCAAATTAGTGGACTAACCATTATAAAATCGCTATTCTCTAGAGAAATTGAGACAAAAATGTTCCAAACCACTTTGACCAACATCATATATTAGTACAGGATGCAATTATGCATTAAAACAATCTTATATTATTTTTTGAAATTTTCTCAAAATCTATGTGTCCCTACGTAAATATTGAGTTTTTGGTAAATACTTTATATACTGAATCCTATAATCTTTAGTGTTGTTTTAAAATTTCTAACCATATTCTACTTTGTTATTAATGTATGCTAAACTCTTTTTCTTGGCAAATGAACATCGTTCAATTGTTTATATAATTTAATTTAGTAAAACTTCATGTACTCTCCAAATTAGTGGACTAACCATTATAAAATCGCTATTCTCTAGAGAAATGGAGACAAAAATTTTCCAAACCACTTTGACCATCATCATATATTAGTACATGATGCAATTATGCATTAGAACAATCTTGTCGTATTTTTTGAAATTTTCTCAAAATCTATGTGTTAACTAACCCCTACGAAAATATTGAGTTTTTGGTAAATATTTTATATACTAAAGCCTATAATCTTTAGTGTTGTTTTAAAATTTCTAACCACATTCTACATTTTTATTAACGTATTTTAAGCTCTTTTTCATGGTATATGGAAATCGTTATAATTTTTTTATCAATTAATTTAGTAAAACTTCATAATACTCCATAAATCGATGGAATAACCACTATAAAATCACTATTTTCTTGAAAAATGGAGACAACAAAGGTTTAAAACCTCTTTGAACATCATCATATGTTAGTGCAGGATGCAACTGTGCATTAAAACAATATTGTCGTATTTTTTGAAATTTTCTCAAAATCTATGTGTTTAAACCCCTACGAAAATATTGAGTTTTTGGTAAATACTTTATATACTGGTGCCTATAATCTTTAATGTTGTTTTAAAATTTCTAACCACATTCTACATTTGTATTAACGTATTTTATGCTCTTTTTCATGGTATATGGAAATCGTTATAATTTTTTTTATGAATTAATATAGTAAAACTTCATAATTCTCCCTAAATTGATGGAATAACCACTATAAAATCACTATTTTCTTGAAAAACGGAGACAACAAAGGCTATAAACCTCTATGAACATCATCATATGTTAGTGCAGGATGCAACTATGCATTAAAATAATGCTGTCGTATTTTTTAAATTTTTTTCCAAATCTATGTGTTAACTAACCCCTACAAAAATGTTGAGTTTTTTGTAAATACATTATATACTGAAGCCTATAATCTTTAGTGTTGTTTTAAAATTTCTAACCATATTCTACATTTGTATTAATATATTTTAAGCTCTTTTTCATGGAATGCGGAAATCGTTATAATTTTTTTTATCAATTAATTCAGTAAAACCTCATAATACTCCCTAAATCGATGGAATAACCACTATAAAATCACTATGTTCTTGAAAAACAAAGAAAACAAAGGCTGTAAACCTCTATGAACATCATCATATGTTAGTGCACAATGCAACTATGCATTGACACAATATTGTCGTATTTTTTGAAATTTTCTCTAAATCTATGTTTTTTGAGAAAATATTGAGTTTTTAGTAAATACTTTATATACCGAAGCCTATTTTCTTTACTGTTGTTTTAAAATTTCTAACCATATTATACATTTGTATTAATTTATGCTCAACTATCTTTCATGGTAAATGAGCATCGTTCAATTGTTTTTATAAATTAATTTAGTAAAACTTCATATACTCCCTAAATTAGTGGACTAACCACTATAAAATCACTATTTTCTAGAGAAATTGAGACAAAAAAATGTTCCAAACCTTTTTGACCATCATCATATAATAGTACATGATGCAACTATGAATTAAAACAATATTTTCGTATTTTTTAAAATTTTCTCAAAATCTACGTGTTAACCCCTACGAAAATATTGAGTTTTTGGTAAACACTTTATATACTGAAGCCTATAATCTTTAGTGTTGTTTTAAAATTTCTAACCATATTCTACATTATTATAAATGTATGTTAAACTCTCTTTCATGGTAAATGAGCATCGTTCAATTGTTTTTATAAATTAATTCAGTAAAAGTTCATAATACTCCCTAAATCGATGGAATAACCACTATAAAATCACAATTTTCTTGAAAAACGGAGAAAACAAAGGTTTTAAACCTTATTGAACATCATCATATATTAGAGCAGGATGCAACTGTGCATTAAAACAATATTGTCGTATTTTTTGAAATTTTCTCAAAATCTATGTGTTTAACCCTAACGAAAATATTGAGGTTTTGGTAAATACTTTATATACTGAAGCCTATAATCTTTAGTGTTGTTTTAAAATTTCTAACCACATTTTACATTTGTAGTAACGTATTTTAAGCTCTTTTCATGGTATATGGAAATCGTTATCATTTTTGTAT
The DNA here is from genome assembly GCF_020379485.1 of Brassica napus. Classification (NCBI taxonomy): domain Eukaryota; kingdom Viridiplantae; phylum Streptophyta; class Magnoliopsida; order Brassicales; family Brassicaceae; genus Brassica; species Brassica napus. Next base: position 29,528 of record NW_026016116.1, on the reverse strand, counting down.
CAATTAATTTAGTAAAACTTCATAATACTCCCTAAATCAATGTTATAACCACTATAAAATCACTATTTTCTTGAAAAACGGAGACAACAAAGGCTGTAAACCTCTATGAACATCATCATATGTTAGTGCATGATGCAACTATGCATTAAAACAATATTGTCGTATTTTTAAAAAAAATTTCAAAATCTATGTGTTAACTAACCCCTACGAAAATATTGAGTTTTTGGTAAATACTTTATATACTGAAGCCTATAATCTTTACTGTTGTTTTAAAACTTCTAACCACATTCTATATATTAAGCTCTTTTTCATGATGTATGAAAATCGTTATAATTTTTTATCAATTAATTTAGTAAAACTTCATAATATTCCCTAAATCGATGGAATAACCACTATAAAATCATTATTTTCTTGAAAAACGGAGACAAAAAAGGTTCCAAACCTCTTTGAACATCATCATATGTTAGTGCAGGATGCAACTATGCATTAAAATAATATTGTCGTATTTTTTAAAATTTTCCCAAAATATGTGTTAACCCCTACGAAAATATTGAGTTTTTGGTAAACACTTTATATACTGAAGCCTATAATCTTTAGTGTTGTTTTAAAATTTCTAACCATATTCTACATTATTATAAAAGTATGCTAAACTCTCTTTCATGGTAAATGAGCATCGTTCAATTGTTTTTATAAATTAATTCAGTAAAAGTTCATAATACTCCCTAAATCGATGGAATAACCACTATAAAATCACTATTTTCTTGAAAAACGGAGAAAACAAAGGTTTTAAACCTCTTTGAATATCATCATATGTTAGAGCAGGATGCAACTGTGCATTAAAACAATATTGTCGTATTTTTTGAAATTTTCTCAAAATCTATGTGTTTAACCCCAACGAAAATATTGAGTTTTTGGTAAATACTTTATATACTGAAGTTTATAATCTTTAGTGTTGTTTTAAAATTTCTAACCACATTTTATTTTTTGTAGTAACGTATTTTAAGCTCTTTTCATGGTATATGGAAATCGTTATAATTTTTTTATCAATTAATTTAATAAAACTTCATAATACTCCGTAAATCGATGAAATAACCATTATAAAATCACTATTTTCTTGAAAAACGGAGACAACAAAGGCTGTAAACCTCTATGAACATCATCATATGTTAGTGCAGGAGGCAACTATGCATTAAAACAATATTGTCGTGTTTTTTGAATTTTTCTCAAAATCTGTGTTAACCCCTACGAAAATATTGTGGTTTTGGTAAATACTTTATATACTGAAGCTTATAATCTTTAGTTTTGTTTTAAAATTTCTAACCATATTCTACATTTTTATTAATGTATGATTAACTCTCTTTCATGGTAAATTAATTTAATAAAACTTCATATACTCCCTAGTGGACTAACCGTTATAAAATCACTATATTCTAGAGAAATAGAGACAAAAAAATGTTTCAAACCTCTTTGACCATCATCATATATTAGTACAGGATGCAACTATACATTAAAACAATATTTTCGTATTTTTTGAAATTTTCTCAAAATCTATATGTTAACCCCTACGAAAATATTGAGTTTTTGGTAAATACATTAGATACCGAAGCCTATAATCTTTAGTGTTGTTTTAAAATATCTAACCACATTCTACATTTGTATTAATGTATTTTAAGCTCTTTTTCATGGTAAATGAGCATCATTATAATTTTTTTATCAATTAATTTAATAAAACTTCATATACTCCCCAAATTAGTGGACTAACCATTATAAAATCGCTATTCTCTACAGAAATGGAGAAAAAAAATGTTCCAAACCACTTTGACCATCATCATATATTAGTACATGATGCAATTATGCATTAAAACAATCTTATAGTATTTTTTGAAATTTTCTCAAAATCTATGTGTCTCAACGAAAATATTGAGTTTTTGGTAAATAATTTATATACTGAAGCCTATAATCTTTAGTGTTGTTTTAAAATTTCTAACCACATTCTACGTTTGTATTAATGTATTTTAAGCTCTTTTTCATGATATATGAAAATCGTTATAATTTGTTTATCAATTAATTTAGTAAAACTTCATAATACTCCCTAAATCGATGGAATAACCACTATAAAATCATTATTTTCTTGAAAAACGGAGACAACAAAGGTTTCAAACCTCTTTGAACATCTTCATATGTTAGTGCAGGATTCAACTATGTATTAAAACAATATTGTCGTATTTTTTGAAATTTTCCCAAAATCTGTGTTAACCTCTACGAAAATATTGAGTTTTTGGAATATACTTTATATACTGAAGCTTATAATCTTTAGTGTTGTTTTAAAATTTCTAACCAAATTCTACATTTTTATTAATGTATGCTAAACTCTCTTTTATGGTAAATTAATTTAATAAAACTTCATATACTCCCTAAATTAGTGGACTAACCGTTATAAAATCGCTATATTCTAGAGAAATTGAGACAAAAAATGTTCCAAACCTCTTTGACCATCATCATATATTAGTACAGGATGCAACTTTACATTAAAACAATATTGTCGTATTTTTTGAAATTTTCTCAAAATCTATATGTTATACAATATTTAGTTTTTGGTAAATACATTATATACTGAAGCCTATAATCTTTAGTGTTTTTTTAAAAATTTTAACCACATTCTACATTTGTATTAATGTATTTTAAGCTCTTTTTCATGGTAAATGAGCATCATTATAATTTTTTTATCAATTAATTTTGTAAAACTTCATATACTCCCCAAATTAGTGGACTAACCATTATAAAATCGCTATTCTCTAGAGAAATTGAGACAAAAATGTTCCAAACCACTTTGACCAACATCATATATTAGTACAGGATGCAATTATGCATTAAAACAATCTTATAGTATTTTTTGAAATTTTCTCAAAATCTATGTGTCCCTACGAAAATATTGAGTTTTTGGTAAATACTTTATATACTGAATCCTATAATCTTTAGTGTTGTTTTAAAATTTCTAACCATATTCTACTTTGTTATTAATGTATGCTAAACTCTTTTTCTTGGCAAATGAACATCGTTCAATTGTTTATATAATTTAATTTAGTAAAACTTCATGTACTCTCCAAATTAGTGGACTAACCATTATAAAATCGCTATTCTCTAGAGAAATGGAGACAAAAATGTTCCAAACCACTTTGACCATCATCATATATTAGTACATGATGCAATTATGCATTAGAACAATCTTGTCGTATTTTTTGAAATTTTCTCAAAATCTATGTGTTAACTAACCCCTACGAAAATATTGAGTTTTTGGTAAATATTTTATATACTAAAGCCTATAATCTTTAGTGTTGTTTTAAAATTTCTAACCACATTCTACATTTTTATTAACGTATTTTAAGCTCTTTTTCATGGTATATGGAAATCGTTATAATTTTTTTATCAATTAATTTAGTAAAACTTCATAATACTCCATAAATCGATGGAATAACCACTATAAAATCACTATTTTCTTGAAAAATGGAGACAACAAAGGTTTAAAACCTCTTTGAACATCATCATATGTTAGTGCAGGATGCAACTGTGCATTAAAACAATATTGTCGTATTTTTTGAAATTTTCTCAAAATCTATGTGTTTAAACCCCTACGAAAATATTGAGTTTTTGGTAAATACTTTATATACTGGTGCCTATAATCTTTAATGTTGTTTTAAAATTTCTAACCACATTCTACATTTGTATTAACGTATTTTATGCTCTTTTTCATGGTATATGGAAATCGTTATAATTTTTTTATCAATTAATTTAATAAAACTTCATAATACTCCGTAAATCGATGGTATAACCACTTTAAAATCACTATTTTCTTGAAAAACGGAGACAACAAAGGCTGTAAAACTCTATGAACATCATCATATGTTAGTGCAGGATACAACTATGCATTAAAACAATATTTTCGTATTTTTCGAAATTTTCTCAAAATCTACGTGTTAACTAACCCCTACGAAAATATTGAGTTTTGGGTAAATATTTTATACAGTGAAGCCTATAATCTTTAGTGTTGTTTTAAAATTTCTAACCATATTCTAAATTTTTATTAATGTATGCTAAACTCTCTTTCATGGTAAATGAGCATCGTTCAATTATTTTATAAATTAATTTAGTAATACTTCATAATATTCCCTAAATCGGTGGAATAACCACTATAAAATCACTATTTTCTTGAAAAACAGAGACAACAAAGGTTCCAAACCTCTTTGAACATCATCATATGTTAGTTTCATTAAAACAATATTGTCGTATTTTTTGAAATTTTCTCAAAATCTATGTGTTACTTTATATACTGAAACCTATAATCTTTAGTGTTGTTTTAAAATTTCTAACCATATTCTAGATTTTTATTAATGTATGCTAAACTCTCTTTTATGGTAAATGAGCATCGTTCAATTGTTGTTATAAATTAATTTAGTAAAACTTCATAATACTCCCAGAATCGATGGAATAACCACTATAACATCATCATATGTTAGTGCAAGATGCAACCATATTATACATTTTTATAAGGTATGCTGAGCTCTTTTTCATGGTAAATGAACATCGTTCAATTTTTTTTATAAATTAATTTCGTAAAACTTCATATACTCCCTAAATTAATGGACTAACCATTATAAAATCGCTATTCTCTAGAGAAATTGAGACAAAAAATGTTCCAAACCTCTTCGACCAGCATCATATATTAGTACAGGATGTAATTATGCATTAAAACAATATTGTCGTATTTTTTGAAATTTTCTCAAAATCTATGTGTTTAACCCCTACGAAAATACTGAGTTTTTGGTAAATACTTTATATATCGAAGCCTATAATCTTTAATGATGTTTTAAAATTTCCAACCACATTCTACATTTGTATTAACATATTTAAACTCTTTTTCATGGTATATGGAAATCGTTATAATTTTTTATTAATTAATTTAATAAAACTTCATAATACTCCGTAAATCGATGGAATAACCACTTTAAAATCACCATTTTCTTGAAAAACGGAGACAACAAAGGCTGTAAACCTCTATGAATAGCTTCATATGTTAGTGCAGGATGCAACTATGCATTAAAACAATATTTTCGTATTTTTTTGAAATTTTCTCAAAATCTTTGTGTTTTGAGAAAATATTGAGTTTTTGGTAAATACTTTATATACTGAAGCCTATTTTCTTTACTGTTGTTTTTAAATTTCTAACCATATTATACATTTGTATTAATGTATGTTTAACTCTATTTCATGGGAAATGAGCATCGTTCTATTGTTTTTATCAATTAATTTAGTAAAACTTCATATACTCCCTAAATTAGTGGATTAACCATTATAAAATCACTATTTTCTAGAGAAATGGAGACAAAAACATGTTTCAAACCTCTTTGACCATCGTCATATATTAGTACAGAATGCAACTATGCATTAAAACAATATTGTCGTAGTTTTTGAAATTTTCTCAAAATCTACGGTTTAACCCCTACGAAAATATATTTACTTTTTCTCGAAGGTGTTTATTATTTGTGTAGTGATAATTCAAAGAAAGAAAATATATTTACTTTTTTCATTATAATTTCTATAAATACATTATATGTTTTATAAATAAATATTTACATAAAAATAATATCCGTGAATAGCAGGAGAGATAATACTAGTGTTTATCAAAGCACAAAATTACAAACATCAAAAACGACGTGGTGTTAATATTTAGACAACGTGGAAAAAGAACCGGTTCGGTTTATGTTGGTATTGTAAGAATTGAGGACCGGTTCGACTACAAAATCCACCGACTGAATTAGAATATAACCGTTAGGGGGAAACGCGTGTTTATCAAAGCACTTCTCTCTCTTTCTTTCCTTTTTTTTTTCCCAAAGGAACATTGAAGTCGACTCTATATAACCCTTAGGAGACGACGCGAGTTCTCGAACGAAACCTTTTTCGTATTTGCTCTCTCCTTTCACTCGTCTGTCTCTTCCAGAAACAAACAGAGAGTCGTTTACTTTCTCGCCAGATATGTAAGTGTTTCGATCGCTGTAAATCGATTAAACAGAGAGTCGTTTACTTGCCCGTGAAGTTTTTGATTTGTAGGGCTTCAAAGTTTGTCTATTTTAGGGTTTCTAAATGCTTTCGCGATTTGCTTTTAATTTGTTTCCGTTGGCTCGAGTTTTAAGTTGTAATTAGAGTTTCCCGTTTTGTTTTTTGATGATTTATTTTCGGTTTTCGTTTTAAGATTCCTTCTTTCTTTCATGTTTTGGGGATTTTGAGATCAAGCTTTGTTTTTTTTTTGGTTTTGTTTTTTGTTTTTTGTTTTTTCACTTGAAACCCAAAAAAGATCATAGGCAGACACTAACCTAATAGTGTTCTGCCAGATTCTTGTTTGGGAACATTGTCCCATTGCTGCCTCTATAAGACCATCCCCTAGCAAGATTGTTAATTGGACCCGATAATATTGGGTTTGGTAGTGCATTGTATGTTAGGGGATGGCAAATAAGACCCACTCGGCTCTATTGTATAGTCTTTAAGACAAAAGACTTTACTTACCCACGGCTTGGTTCAAATCTGTTTTCAGTTCTTTGAGTGGGATGGATTTTATGAGAAAGTCTTAAGACAAAAAGACAAAGACTTAAGAACTGAAAACAGATTCTTGACTGTATTTACCCACGGCTTATAGGAAATACAATGACAATGGGGGGAGTTTTAAGACTGGATGAATATTAACGACCAGCGGCTTAGAACATGTCATTACGGGTTGGCAAATAATACCACCACGACTCTATCGTCTTAATGACACAAAAGACTTAACTTACCCACGGCTTGACTCAAAAATCTGTTTTCAGATGTTATAAGGGAATGGATCCAAAGACCCAATGGTTTGAGAAAGTCTTAAAGACAAAAAGACTACAAACTGAAAACAGATTTTTTATTGCACCCACGGCTTATAAAATTCTTTGTCTTTAGACAGATTCAATGACAGTCCCACTCGGCTCAATAGTCTTAAAGACAAAAGACTTTACTTACCCACGGCTTGACTCAAATCTGTTTTCAGATATTAAAAGGGATGACAAATGGATCAATGGTTTGATAAAGTCTTAAGACAAAGACTTTAAACTGAAAACAGATTCTTGAAAGTAAGTGCTTACTTACTTATCCACGTCTTATAAGAAAAGTCTATAGACAAAGACACCTATCGGTTAAGATTCTTTAGACAGATTCAGTGACAATGGCACAGTTTGGAGGTTTACTTGATGAAATAAACTGAGGGGGACATTTTGGAGGCTTGCTTGGTGGAATAAACGAGTAGCTTCTTAGAACAAGTCACTGAAGTATGGCAAATAAGAGCCACAAGGCTCAATAGTCTTAAAGACAAAAGAATACACACCCACACGACTCTTATGGTTTAAAGACAAAAGACTTTACTTACCCACGGCTTGACTCGACTCAAATCTGTTTTTTCAGTTACTTGAATGAGAGATGGAGTTTAACGACAAGAAACTCTTAAGACAGACTACAAACTGAAAACAGATTCTTGACTGAACTACCCACGGCTTATAAAATCTCTAGACATAGACAATATCGGTTAAAAGTCTTCAGACAGATTCACAGAGGTAAGCAAGGGGCATACTACTTGATCTAAAGACTAATTACTTTTTAATTTCCCTCAGGTTTGTGCTTCAGAAGGTGTTCAAATCGTTAGAGATTCTGAGGACATTCCAAGTGTATCAGACTTCTGCGACAGGTATATGCTTTTCAAACCTCTTTGTAATTAGTTGTGTCTCATGTAGTTTGTGGTTTTTGTTTGCTTAACTCCATAAACTCTCTGGGTTATCCATTTAACCCTTTGATTTCCTCTTGACAGTTTTATAATTAAATTTTGGTTGTTGTATGAGCGTCTTACATTTTACATTATGCATTAATTTTGGTTGTTGTATGTTCCATCTGCATCACCTCTTATACACTTCCGCATTTTGCATTTTGCATTTTGCATTTTGCATTTTACAATACATTTTGCATTATGCATCATGTTCTTGCAATCTTATAGTTAAATTTGGATGTTTGAGCAATCATGACATTCTTGTTGTTTTATAAATTATTTTTCTTGTTGTATGAGCGTCTTGCATTTTACATTATGCATAAACTTCGGTTGGTGTATGCACATTATGCATCACGTCATATATTCTGCATTTTGTTCTTACAATACATTCTGCATTATGCATCATGTTCTTGCAATTTTATTGTTAAATTTTGATGTGTGAGCAATTACGACATTATGCATCATGATTCATATATGATTTATGTATCATACTCTGTAAATATGCTATCACGATGATCAAAAATATATTTGGTATGATACTAGTGTATGTCCTTGCCTCTATGATATTTATTTAAAATCTATTGAATCGTGGTGTATTTATTTAATAGCATTATTTGAATTCCAGTTTCAACATTTCCTTTCTTTAAAGTATTCTGAATACATTTTCTGAATAGTTGCATTACTTGTTTAATGTTTTCTGAATATATTTCTGAATAGTAGTTCTCTGCTAAATAATGACTTGATTTTTTTATTGCGCCTTTTAAACCCTGTCTTGATTGTATTGTTTGTTGTGTGGTTTTTGTTTTGAACTCATGGGTTGTTTAGCTATCGGTTAGAGCATGGTCAATTCTGCTTTCAAACTATCATATAATTAATTTTCTATATCTTAAAACCTTAAAGTTACAAAACCTAAGGCTAAAATTTATTTAAAAGAATTGGTAATATTTTCCATGAATATTAGTAATCTAAAATTCTTAGACTCATTTTTAAACCACTCATAATCGGAGTTGCTTGTGAAATGTGAACCATCTTAATTATTGCTTAAGGGTGTTAGTGGAACTTAGATTTCTATAAAATTTGTTAATTATTACTTGTCTTTTCAGTTACATTAATGAAATATGCTTAAATGAATTTAAACTTCCTATTTTATTGTTTGTCTTTTTCAGTTACCTTAATGAAATATCTTTAAATAAATTTGGACATAATGTCATTTAATCAACAAAAAAAAATCATGAGTTATCCTTACGTGCATAATTTTAATAATGAAGAATTTTAAAAATGTGCATCATTAAAATGTTACCTAAAACATGCAGCACTAATATATAACATGCATCAATAAAACTAGAATTTGACTCACACAATTGTACGGATATTATTTTCAGTTGATTAAATGTAAAAATAATTATTTATTCAAAAAATATTTAAGAATGACTATGTTTTTAAAAATTATATGGTATTATTTTCTTATAACTCATTTTTCATTTGATAAATTGTTAGAAAGAAAATTTTATCATAATATAACTCAGTTGTCATTTGCTAAATTTATGGTTTTTATTTATATTTTTTATTATTTAATTATAATATTTTTATTTTATATTTGAAAGATAAAAGAATTTTCTTTCAAACAATATTTTTGTAAATGTATTTTTTTTAAAAATAATCAATTAAAATTGTTATTATCATTGAATATCATTATTTTTGACATAATTTGAGTTTTCGTTTACATCAAAACTTATCATATTTTAGGATAATTTTAATTTAAAATGTAATTTTCGTATTTTTCAAACAAATTCTCAAAATATTTTTTAAATATTTTGTTATGATTGTTAAAAAAATATTGAGTTGCATTTCAAATAAAAAGGTAAAGATATTTAAAATATTCTAATTAAAATATGTAAAATTAAATATAGTTTTAAGGAAATGGTCAAAATAAAAAAAAATTACACATAAAGAAAAAAAATTAACTGGGTGGATCATTATTTATATGATATCGCACACGAAAGAAAAATTTCTGTTTTTAAAATTATCTAATTAACTCTATACTCATTTTTTAAATATTTTTTATATGATATCACACATTCGTAAAAAAATAAATAGTTTAAGATGCAAAAAAAATATTTACTTAATGAATATAATATGAACGAATATTACAAATACATCATTTAATAAAATAAATAATTAAAAACTGAAAATTCATATCCGCGCTGGCGCGCGGATCAGGGTCTAGTTATTGCTTAAGGGTGTTAGTGGAACTTAGATTTCTATAGAATTTGTTGACTTTAAAAGTTGAGAGATTTGTTAAATGTGGAAACAATTGTAGAAAACTTTGTATATTGTGAAAATTTATGAAAGTAAAGTAATGTAATGATTCTAAGAATTCAAGGGAACATATATAGTATTCTCAAAATCTTGTTTTGTGAATTAAAATGCTAAGAATTCAATTTTCAATAGCACTTACTTTAATAGATTTATAGAATCATTAAAATCTAAACTTTTTGAATAACAAATGGTTCTACATAGAATTATAGAATCATCAAATCAATAACACTAGATTTTAAGGAGAATGTGAGAATCTATAAACGAATAACACTAGATTTAAAAATTCTAAGACTCATTAAAAATCTAACTAGTGTCTCAGCCCAGCACGGGAAAATAATTCTAGAAATTGTGAATAAGCTAAACTACTTCTATTTACCATATTACCTTAATCTCGTCAAACACAACACCACAATATGCCATCTTCACGTTTTTCAATGGCAAGTTTAGTTTAGAACATTTTGTCATATATTCCATGATAAACTAAAAAGTTCAGCGGAGTTATATATTCCATGGAGACAAAAAAAATGTTCCAAACTTCTTTGACCATCATATATTAGTAAAAGATGCAATTATGCATTAAAACAATATTTTCGTATTTTTTGAATTTTTTTCAAAATCTATGTGTTAACCCCCTACAAAAATATTGAGTTTTTGGTAAATACATTATATAATGAAGCCTATAATCTTTAGTGTTGTTTTAAAATTTCTAACCACATTCTACATTTGTAGTAATGTATTTTATGCTCTATTTCATGGTATATGAGAATCATTATAATTTTTTATCAATTAATTTAGTGAAACTTCATAATACTACCTAAATCGATGGAATAACCACTATAAAATCACTATTTTCTTGAAAAACAGAGACAAAAAATGCTCCAAACTTATTTGAACATCATCATATGTTAGTGCATGATGCAACTATGCATTAAAACAATATTTTTGTATTTTTTGAAATTTACTCAAAATCTATGTGTTTTAACCCCTACGAAAATATTGAGTTTTTGGTAAATACTTTATATACTGAAGCCTATAATATTTAGTGTTGTTTTAAAATTTCTAACCATATTCTACATTTTTATTAATGTATGCTAAACTCTCTTTCATGGTAAATGAGCATCGTTCAATTGTTTTTATAAATTAATTTAGTAAAACTTCATATACTCCCTAAATTAGTGGACTAACCATTATAAAATTGTTATTCTCTAAAAAAATGTAGACAAAAAATGTTCCAAACCACTTTGACCATCATCATATATTAGTACATGATGCAATTATGCATTAAAGAAATATTGTCATATTTTTTGAAATTTTCTCAAAATCTGTATTAACCCCTACGAAAATATTGAGTTTTTGGTCAATACTTTATATACAGAAGCCTATTATTTTTCATTGTATATGGAAATCGTTATAATTTCTTTATCAATTAATTTAGTAAAACTTCATAATACTCTCTAAAACGATGGAATAACCACTATAAAATCACTAGTTTCTTGAAAAATGGAGACAACAAATGCTGTAAACCTCTATGGACATCATCATATGTTAGTGCAGGATGCAACAATGCATTAAAAAAATATTGTCGTATTTTTTAAAATTTTCTCAAAATCTATATGGTAACCCCCCTACGAAAATATTGAGTTTTTGGTAAATATTTTATATACTGAAGCCTATTATCTTTACTTTTGTTTTAAAATTTCTAGCCATATTATACATTTGTATTAATGTATGCTTAAATCTCTTTCATGGTAAATGAGCATCGTTCAATTGTTTTTATAAATTAATTTAGTAAAACTTCATATACTCCCTAAATTAGTGGACTAGCCATTACAAAATTGCTATTCTCTAGAGAAATGGAGACAAAAAAATGTTCCAAACCTCTTTGACCATCATCATATATTAGTAAAAGATGCAACTATGCATTAAAATAATATTGTCGTATTTTTTGAAATTTTCTCAAAATCTATGTGTTCCCCTACGAAAATACTGAGTTTTGGTAAATATTTTATATACTGAAGCCTATTATCTTTACTTTTGTTTTAAAATTTCTAACCATATTATACATTTGTATTAATGTATGATTAAATCTCTTTCATGGTAAATGAGCATCGTTCAATTGTTTTTATAAATTAATTTAGTAAAACTTCATATACTCCCTAAATTAGTGGAATAACCATTATAAAATCGATATTATCTAGAGAAATGGACACAAAAAAATGTTCCAAACCTCTTTGACCATCATCATATATTAGTAAAGGATGCAACTATGCATTAAAATAATATTGTCGTATTTTTTGAAATTTTCTCAAAATCTATGTGTTCCCCTACGAAAATATTGAGTTTTTGGTAAATACTTTATATATTGAAACCTATAATCTTTAGTGTTGTTTTAAAATTTCTAACCATATTCTACATTTGTATTAATGTATGCTTAAATCTCTTTCAAGGTAAATGAGCATTGTTCAATTGTTTTTATAAATTAATTTAGTAAAACTTCATATACTCCTTAAATTAGTGGAATAATCATTATAAAATCGCTATTCTCTAGAGAAATGGAGACAAAAAATGTTCCAAACCTCTTAGACCATCATCATATAATAGTACAGGAAGGAATTATGCATTAAAAAAATATTGCCGTATTTTTTGAAATTTTCTCAAAATCTAAGTGTTAACTAATACCTACGAATCTGTAAATACATTATATACTGAAGCTTATAATCTTTAGTGTTATTTTAAAATTTCTAACCACATTCTACATTTTTATTAATGTATTCTAAGCTTTTTTTCATGGTATATGAAAATCGTTATTATTTTTTTTATCAATTAACTTAGTAAAACTTCATAATCCTCCCTAAATCGATGGAATAACCACTATAAAATCACTATTTTCTTGAAAAACGGAGATAACAAAGGCAGTAAACCTCTATGAACATCATCATATGTTAGTGCAGGATGCAACTATGCATTAAAAAAATATTGTCGTATTTTTTGAAATTTTCTCAAAATTTATGTGTTAACTAACCCCTACGAAAATATTGAGTTTTTGTAAAAAAGTGTAACTATGCATTAAAACAATATTGTCGTATTTTTTGAAATTTTCTCAAAATCTATGTGTTAACTAACCCCTACGAAAATATTGGGGTTTTTGGAAAATACTTTATATACTGAAGCCTATAATCTTTATTGTTGTTTTAAAATTTCAAACAACATTCTACGTTTGTATTAATGTATTTTAAGCTCTCTTTCATGGTAAATGAGCGTCGTTATAATTTTTGTATCAATTAATTTAGTAAAACTTCATAATACTCCCTACATCTATGGAAAAACCATTATAAAATCACTATTTTCTTGAAAAACGGAGACAACAAAGGCTCTAAACCTCTATGAACATCATAATATGTTAGTGAATGATGCAACTATGCATTAAAACAATATTGTCGTATTTTTTGAATTTGGTTTCAAAATCTATATGTTAACTAACCCCTACGAAAATATTGAGTTTTTGGTAAATACTTTATATACTGAAAGCCTATAATCTTTAGTGTTGTTTTAAAATTTCTAACCACATTCTACATTTGTATTAATGTATTTTAAGATCTTTTTCATGGTATATGAAAATCGTTATAATTTTTTTATCAATTAATTTCATAAAATTTCATAATACTCTCTAAATCGATGAAATAACCACTATAAAATCACTATTTTCTTGAAAAACGGAGAAAGCAAAGGTTTTAAACCTATTTGAACATCATCATATGTTAGTGCAGGATGAAACTGTGCATTAAAACAATATTGTCGTATTTTTTGAAATTTTCACAAAATCTATATGTTAATCCTTACAAAAATATTGAGTTTTTGGTAAATACATTATATACTGAAGCCTATAATCTTTAGTGTTGTTTCAAAATTTACAACCACATTCTACATTTGTATTAATGTATTTTATGCTATTTTTCATGGTAAATGAGCATCGCTATAATTTTTATCAATTAATTTAAGAAAACTTCATAATACTTCCTAAAACGATGGAATAACCACTATAAAATCACTATTTTCTTGAAAAACGGAGATAACAAAAGATGTAAACCTCTATGAACATCATCATATGTTAGTGCAGGATGCAACTATGCATTAAAACAATATTGTCGTATATTTTGAAATTTTCTCTAAATCTATGTGTTAACCCCTACAAAAATATTGAGTTTTTGGTAAATACTTTATATACTAAAGCCTATTATATTTACTGTTGTTTTAAAATTTCTAACCATATTATACATTTGTATTAATGTATGCTTAACTCTTTTTCATGGTAAATGAGCATCGTTCAATTATTTTTATAAATTAATTTAGTAAAACTCCTTATACTCCCTAAATTAGTGGACTAACCATTATAAAATCGCTATTTTCTAGAGAAATGGAGACAAAAAAAAGTTTCAAACCTCTTTGACCATCATCATATATTAGTACGTGATGCAACTATGCATTAAAATGATATTGTCGTATTTTTTGAAATTTTCTCAAAATCTATGCGTCCCCTACGAAAATATTGAGGTTTTGGTAAATACATTATATACCGAAGACTATAATCTTTAGTGTTGTTTTAAAATTTCTAACTACATTCTACATTTGTATTAATGTATTTTAAGCTCTTTTTCATGGTAATTGAGCATCGTTATAATTTTTTTATCAACTAATTAAGTAAAACTTCATAAAATTCCCTAAATCGATGGAATAACCACTATAAAATCACTATTTTTTTGAAAAACGGAGACAACAAAGGCTGTAAACCTCTATGAACATCATCATATGTTACTGCAGGATGCAACTATGCATTAAACAATATTGTCGTATTTCTGAATTTTTTCTCAAAATCTATGTGTCCCTACGAAAATATAGGGTTTTTGGTAAATACTTTATATACTAAAGCCTATTATCTTTACTGTTGTTTTAAAATTTCTAACCATATTATACATTTGTATTAATGTATGCTTAACTCTCTTTCAAGGTAAATGAGCATCGTTCAATGGTTTTTATAAATTAATTTAGTAACACTTCATATACTCTCTAAATTAGTGGACTAACCGTTATAAAATCGCTATTTTCTAGAGAAATGAAGACAAAAAAATGTTCCAAACCTCTTTAACCATCATCATATATTAGTACAGGATGCAACTAAGCATTAAAACAATATTGTCATATTTTTGAAATTTTCTCAAAATCTATGTGTAACCCCTACAAATATATTGAGTTTTTGGTAAATAAACTATATATTGAAGCCTATAATCTTTATTGTTGTTTTAAAATTTCTAAACACATTCTACATTTGTATTAATGTATTTTAAGCTCTTTTTCATGGTATATGAAAATCGTTATATTTTTTTTTGTCAATTAATTTAGTAAATCTTCATAATCCTCCCTAAATCGATAGAATAACCACTATATAATCACTATTTTCTTGAAAAACGGAGACAACAAAGGCTGTAAACCTCTATGAACATCATCATATATTAGTACATGGTGCAACTATGCATTAAAACAATATTGTCGTATTTTTTGAAATTTTCTCAAAATCTATGTGTTTAGCCCCCCTACGAAAATATTTAGTTTTTGGTAAATACATTATACACTGAAGCCTATAATATTTAGTGTTGTTTTAAAATTTCTAACCACATTTACATTTGTATTAATGTATTTTAAGCTCTTTTTCATGGTAAATGAGCAACATTATAATTTTTTTATCAATTAATTTAGTAAAACTTCATAATACTCTCTAAATCGATGGAATAACCACTATAAAATCACTATTTTCTTGAAAAACGGAGACAACAAAGGCTGTAAACCTCAATGAACATCATCATTTGTTAGTGCAGGATGCAACTATGCATTAAAACAATATTGTCGTATTTTTTGAAATTTTCTCAAAATCTATGTGTTAACTAACCCCTACGAAAATATTGAGTTTTTGGTAAATACTTTATATACTGAAGCTTATAATCTTTAGTGTTGTTTTAAAATTTCTAACCACATTCTACATTTTTATTAATGTATTCTAAGCTCTTTTTCATGGTATATGAAAATCGTTATAATTTTTTTTATCAATTAATTGAGTAAAACTCCATAATCCTCCCTAAATCGATGGAATAACCACTATAAAATCACTATTTTCTTGAAAAACGGAGACAACAAAGGCAGTAAACCTCTATGAATGTCATCATATGTTAGTGCAAGATGCAACTATGCATTAAAACAATATTGTCGTATTTTTTTTGAAATTTTCTCAAAATCTATGTGTTAACCCCTACGAAAATATTTAGTTTTTGGTAAAAACTTTATATACTGAAGCCTATAATCTTTATTGTTGTTTTAAAATTTCTAACCACATTCTACATTTGTATTAATGTATTTTAAGCTCTTTTTCATGGTAAATGAGCAACATTATAATTTTTTATCAATTAAGTTTGTAAAATCTCATAATACTCCCTAAATCGATGGAATAACCACTATAAAATCACTATTTTCTTGAAAAACGGAGACAACAAAGGCTGTAAACCTCTATGAACATCATCATATATTAGTACATGAAGCAACTATGCATTAAAAAAATATTGTCGTATTTTTTGAAATTTTCTCAAAATCTATGTGTTAACAACCCCTACGAAAATATTGAGTTTTCTGTAAATACATATATACTGAAGCCTATAATCTTTTGTGTTGTTTTAAATTTTTTAACCACATTTTACATTTGTATTAATATATTTTAAGCTCTTTTTCATGGTATGTGGAAATCATTATAATTGGTTTATCAATTAATTTAGTAAAAATTCGTAATACTCCCTAAAACGATGGAATAACCACTATAAAATCATTATTTTCTTAAAAACGGAGACAACAAAGGCTGTAAACCTCTATGAACTTCATCATATATTGGTACAGAATGCAACTATGCATTAAAACAATATTGTCTTATTTTTTGAAATTTTCTCAAAATCTATGTGTTAACCCCTACGAAAATATTTAGTTTTTGGTAAATACATTATATACTGAAGCCTATAATCTTTATTGTTGTTTTAAAATTTCTAACCACATTCTACATTTTTATTAATGTATGTTAAGCTCTTTTTCATGGTAGATGAGCAACATTATAATTTTTTTATCAATTAATTTATTAAAACTTCATAATACTCCTTAAATCGATGGAATAACCACGATAAAATCACTATTTTCTTGAAAAACGGAGACAACAAAGGTTGTAAACCTCAATGAACATCATCATATGTTAGTGCAGGATGCAACTATGCATTAAAACAATATTGTCGTATTTTTTAAAATTTTCTCAAAATCTATGTGTTAACTAACCCCTACGAAAATATTGAGTTTTTGGTAAATACTTTATATACCGAAGCCTATAATCTTTAGTGTTGTTTTAAAATTTCTAACCACATTCTACATTTTATTAATGTATTCTAGGCTCTTTATCATGGTATATGAAAATCGTTATAATTTTTTTATCAATTAATTTAGTAAAACTTCATAATCCTCCCTAAATTGATGGAATAACCACTATAAAATCACTATTTTCTTGAAAATCGGAGACAACAAAGGCTGTAAACCTCTATGAACATCATCATATATTAGTGCAGGATGCAACTATGCATTAAAAAAATATTGTCGTATTTTTTGAAATTTTCTCAAAATGTATGTGTTAACTAACCCCTACGAAAATATTGAGTTTTTGGTAAATACTTTTATACTGAAGCCTATAATCTTTAGTGTTGTTTTAAAATTACTAACCACATTCTACATTTGTATTCATGTATTTTAAGTTCTTTTTCATGGTATAAAAAAATCGTTATAATTTTTTTTTATCAATTAATTTAGTAAAACTTCATAATCCTCCCTAAATCGATGGAATAACCACTATAAAATCACTATTTTCTTAAAAAACGGAGACAGCAAAGGCTGTAAACCTCTATGAACATCATCATATATTGGTACAGAATGCAACTATGCATTAAAACAATATTGTCTTATTTTTTGAAATTTTCTCAAAATCTATGTGTTAACCCCTACGAAAATATTTAGTTTTTGGTAAATACATTATATACTGAAGCCTATAATCTTTATTGTTGTTTTAAAATTTCTAACCACATTCTACATTTTTATTAATGTATGTTAAGCTCTTTTTCATGGTAAATCTATGTGTTAACTAACCCCTAAATGAGCAACATTATAATTTAGTCTCTTTTGAAATTTTCTCAAAATCTATGTGTTAACTAACCCCTACAAAAATATTGAGTTTTTGGTAAATACTTTATATACCGAAGCTTATAATCTTTAGTGTTGTTTTAAAATTTCTAACCACATTCTACATTTTTATTAATGTATTCTAGGCTCTTTATCATGGTATATGAAAATCGTTATAATTTTTTTTATCAATTAATTTAGTAAAACTTCATAATCCTCCCTAAATTGATGGAATAACCACTATAAAATCACTATTTTCTTGAAAATCGGAGACAACAAAGGCTGTAAACCTCTATGAACATCATCATATATTAGTGCAGGATGCAACTATGCATTAAAAAAATATTGTCGTATTTTTTGAAATTTTCTCAAAATGTATGTGTTAACTAACCCCTACGAAAATATTGAGTTTTTGGTAAATACTTTTTATACTGAAGCCTATAATCTTTAGTGTTGTTTTAAAATTACTAACCACATTCTACATTTGTATTCATGTATTTTAAGTTCTTTTTCATGGTATAAAAAAATCGTTATAATTTTTTTTTATCAATTAATTTAGTAAAACTTCATAATCCTCCCTAAATCGATGGAATAACCACTATAAAATCACTATTTTCTTAAAAAACGGAGACAGCAAAGGCTGTAAACCTCTATGAACATCATCATATATTGGTACAGAATGCAACTATGCATTAAAACAATATTGTCTTATTTTTTGAAATTTTCTCAAAATCTATGTGTTAACCCCTACGAAAATATTTAGTTTTTGGTAAATACATTATATACTGAAGCCTATAATCTTTATTGTTGTTTTAAAATTTCTAACCACATTCTACATTTTTATTAATGTATGTTAAGCTCTTTTTCATGGTAAATGAGCAACATTATAATTTCTTTATCAATTAATTTAGTAAAATCTCATAATACTCCCTAAATCGATGGAATAACCACTATAAAATCACTATTTTCTTGAAAAACGGAGACAACAAAGGCTGTAAACCTCTATGAACATCATCATATGTTAGTGCAGGATGCAACTATGCATTAAAACAATAATGTCGTCTCTTTTGAAATTTTCTCAAAATCTATGTGTTAACTAACCCCTACGAAAATATTGAGTTTTTGGTAAATACTTTATATACCGAAGCTTATAATCTTTAGTGTTGTTTTAAAATTTCTAACCACAATCTACATTTTTATTAATGTATTCTAGGCTCTTTATCATGGTATATGAAAATCGTTATAATTTTTTTTATCAATTAATTTAGTAAAACTTCATAATCCTCCCTAAATTGATGGAATAACCACTATAAAATCACTATTTTCTTGAAAATCGGAGACAACAAAGGCTGTAAACCTCTATGAACATCATCATATATTAGTGAAGGATGCAACTATGCATTAAAAAAATATTGTCGTATTTTTTGAAATTTTCTCAAAATCTATGTGTTAACTAACCCCTACGAAAATATTGAGTTTTTGGTAAATACTTTTTATACTGAAGCCTATAATTTTTAGTGTTGTTTTAAAATTACTAACCACATTCTACATTTGTATTCATGTATTTTAAGCTCTTTTTCATGGTATATAAAAATCGTTATAATTTTTTTTATCAATTAATTTAGTAAAACTTCATAATCCTCCCTAAATCGATGGAATAACCACTATAAAATCACTATTTTCTTAAAAAACGGAGACAGCAAAGGCTGTAAACCTCTATGAACATCATCATATATTGGTACAGAATGCAACTATGCATTAAAACAATATTGTCTTATTTTTTGAAATTTTCTCAAAATCTATGTGTTAACCCCTACGAAAATATTTAGTTTTTGGTAAATACATTATATACTGAAGCCTATAATCTTTATTGTTGTTTTAAAATTTCTAACCACATTCTACATTTTTATTAATGTATGTTAAGCTCTTTTTCATGGTAAATGAGCAACATTATAATTTCTTTATCAATTAATTTAGTAAAATCTCATAATACTCCCTAAATCGATGGAATAACCACTATAAAATCACTATTTTCTTGAAAAACGGAGACAACAAAGGCTGTAAACCTCTATGAACATCATCATATGTTAGTGTAGGATGCAACTATGCATTAAAACAATACTGTCGTCTCTTTTGAAATTTTCTCAAAATCTATGTGTTAACTAACCCCTACGAAAATATTGCGTTTTTGGTAAATACTTTATATACTGAAGCCTATAACCTTTAGTGGTGTTTTAAAATTTCTAACCACATTATACATTTGTATTAATGTATTTGAAGCTCTTTTTCATGGTATATGAAAATCGTTATAATTTTTTTTTATCAATTAATTTAGTAAAACTTCATAATCCTCCCTAAATTGATGGAATAACCACTATAAAATCACTATTTTCTTGAAAAACGGAGACGACAAAGGCTGTAAACCTCTATGAACATCATCATATATTAGTGCAGGATGCAAATATGCATTAAAACAATACTGTCGTATTTTTTGAAATTTTCTCAAAATCTATGTGTTAAATAACCCCTACAAAAATATTGAGTTTTTGGTAAATACTTTTTATACTGAAGCCTATAATTTTTAGTGTTGTTTTAAAATTACTAACCACATTCTACATTTGTATTAATGTATTTTAAGCTCTTTTTCATGGTATAAAAATCGTTATAATTTTTTTTATCAATTAATTTAGTAAAACTTCATAATCCTCCCTAAATCGATGGAATAACCACTATAAAATCACTATTTTCTTAAAAAACGGAGACAGCAAAGGCTGTAAACCTCTATGAACATCATCATATATTGGTACAGAATGCAACTATGCATTAAAACAATATTGTCTTATTTTTTGAAATTTTCTCAAAATCTATGTGTTAACCCCTACGAAAATATTTAGTTTTTGGTAAATACATTATATACTGAAGCCTATAATCTTTATTGTTGTTTTAAAATTTCTAACCACATTCTACATTTTTATTAATGTATGTTAAGCTCTTTTTCATGGTAAATGAGCAACATTATAATTTTTTTATCAATTAATTTAGTAAAATCTCATAATACTCCCTAAATCGATGGAATAACCACTATAAAATCACTATTTTCTTGAAAAACGGAGACAACAAAGGCTGTAAACCTCTATGAACATCATCATATGTTAGTGTAGGATGCAACTATGCATTAAAACAATACTGTCGTCTCTTTTGAAATTTTCTCAAAATCTATGTGTTAACTAACCCCCTACGAAAATATTGAGTTTTTGGTAAATACTTTATATACTGAAGCCTATAATCTTTAGTGGTGTTTTAAAATTTCTAACCACATTATACATTTGTATTAATGTATTTGAAGCTCTTTTTCATGGTATATGAAAATCGTTATAATTTTTTTTTATCAATTAATTTAGTAAAACTTCATAATCCTCCCTAAATTGATGGAATAACCACTATAAAATCACTATTTTCTTGAAAAACGGAGACGACAAAGGCTGTAAACCTCTATGAACATCATCATATATTAGTGCAGGATGCAAATATGCATTAAAACAATACTGTCGTATTTTTTGAAATTTTCTCAAAATCTATGTGTTAAATAACCCCTACAAAAATATTGAGTTTTTGGTAAATACTTTATATACTGAAGCCTATAATCTTTAGTGTTGTTTTAAAATTACTAACCACATTCTACATTTGTATTCATGTATTTTAAGCTCTTTTTCATGGTATATAAAAATCGTTATAATTTTTTTTTATCAATTAATTCAGTAAAACTTCATAATACTCCCTAAATCGATGGAATAACCACTATAAAATCACTATTTTCTTAAAAAACGGAGACAGCAAAGGCTGTAAACCTCTATGAACATCATCATATATTGGTACAGAATGCAACTATGCATTAAAACAATATTGTCTTATTTTTTGAAATTTTCTCAAAATCTATGTGTTAACCCCCTACGAAAATATTTAGTTTTTGGTAAATACATTATATACTGAAGCCTATAATCTTTATTGTTGTTTTAAAATTTCTAACCACATTCTACATTTTTATTAATGTATGTTAAGCTCTTTTTCATGGTAAATGAGCAACATTATAATTTTTTTATCAATTAATTTAGTAAAATCTCATAATACTCCCTAAATCGATGGAATAACCACTATAAAATCACTATTTTCTTGAAAAACGGAGACAACAAAGGCTGTAAACCTCTATGAACATCATCATATGTTAGTGTAGGATGCAACTATGCATTAAAACAATACTGTCGTCTCTTTTGAAATTTTCTCAAAATCTATGTGTTAACTAACCCCTACGAAAATATTGAGTTTTTGGTAAATACTTTATATACTGAAGCCTATAACCTTTAGTGGTGTTTTAAAATTTCTAACCACATTATACATTTGTATTAATGTATTTGAAGCTCTTTTTCATGGTATATGAAAATCGTTATAATTTTTTTTATCAATTAATTTAGTAAAACTTCATAATCCTCCCTAAATTGATGGAATAACCACTATAAAATCACTATTTTCTTGAAAAACGGAGACGACAAAGGCTGTAAACCTCTATGAACATCATCATATATTAGTGCAGGATGCAAATATGCATTAAAACAATACTGTCGTATTTTTTGAAATTTTCTCAAAATCTATGTGTTAAATAACCCCTACAAAAATATTGAGTTTTTGGTAAATACTTTATATACTGAAGCCTATAATCTTTAGTGTTGTTTTAAAATTTCTAACCATATTCTACATTTGTATTAATGTATTTTAAGATTTTTTTCATGGTATGCGGAAATCATCATAATTTTTTTATCAATTAATTCAGTAAAACTTCATAATACTCCCTAAATCGATGGAATAACTACTGTAGTTCTTGAAAATGGAGAAAACAAAGGCTGTAAACCTCTATGAACATCATCATATGTTAGTGCAGAATGCAACTATGCATTAAAACAATATTGTCGTATTTTTGAAATTTTCTCAAAATCTATGTGTTTTGAGAAAATATTGAGTTTTTGGTAAATACTTTATATACTGAAGCCTATTTTCTTTACTGTTGTTTTAAAATTACTAACCATATTATACATTTATATTAATGTATGCTTAACTATCTTTCATGGTAAATGAGCATCGTTCAATTGTTTTTATAAATTAATTTAGTAAAACTTCATATACTCCCTAAATTAGTGGACTAACCACTATAAAATCACTATTTTCTAGAGAAATAGAGACAAAAAATGTTCCAACCCTTTTTGACCATTATCATATATTAGTACAGGATGCAACTATGAATTAAAACAATATTGTCGTATGTTTTAAAATTTTCTCAAAATCTATGTGTTAACCCCTACGAAAATATTGAGTTTTTGGTAAACACTTTATATACTGAAGCCTATAATCTTTAGTGTTGTTTTAAAATTTCTAACCACATTCTACATTTTTATAAATGTATGCTAAACTCTCTTTCATGGTAAATGAGCATCGTTCAATTGTTTTTATAAATTAATTCAGTAAAACTTCATAATACTCCCTAAATCGATGGAATAACCACTATAAAATCACTTTTTTCTTGAAAAACGGAGAAAACAAATGTTTTAAACATCTTTGAACATCATCATATGTTAGAGCAGGATGCAACTATGCATTAAATAATATTGTCGAATTTTTTGAAATTTTCTCAAAATCTATGTGTTTAACCTCAACGAAAATATTGAGTTTTTGGTAAATACTTTATATATTGAAGCCTATAATCTTTAGTGTTGTTTTAAAATTTCTAACCACATTTTACATTTGTAGTAACGTATTTTAAGCTCTTTTTCATGGTATATGGAAATTGTTATAATTTTTTATCAATTAATTTAATAAAACTTCATAATACTCCGTAAATCGATGAAATAACCACTATAAAATCACTATTTTCTTGAAAAACGGAGACAGCAAAGGCTGTAAACCTCTATGAACATCATCATATGTTAGTGCAGACAACTATGCATTAAAACAATATTGTCGTGTTTTTTGAAATTTTCTCAAAATCTATGTGCTTTGAGAAAATATTGAGTTTTTGGTAAACACTTTATATACTGAAGCCTATAATCTTTAGTGTTGTTTTAAAATTTCTAACCATATTCTACATTTTTATTAATGTATGTTAAACTCTCTTTCAAGGTAAATGAGCATCGTTCAATTGGTTTTATAAATTAATTTAGTAAAACTTCATATACTCCCTAAATCGAATGAATAACCACTATAAAATCACTATTTCCTTGAAAAACGGAGACAACAAAGGCTGTAAACCTCTATGAACATCATCATATATTAGTACATGATGCAATTATGCATTAAAACAATATTGTCGTATTTTTTAAATTTTTCTCAAAATCTATGTGTTAACTAACCCCTACGAAAATATTGAGTTTTTGGTAAATACTTTATATACTGAAGCCTATAATCTTTAGTGTTGTTTTAAAATTTCTAACCACATTCTACATTTGTATTAACATATTTTAAGCTCTTTTTCATGGTATATGAAAATCGTTATAATTTTTTTATCAATTAATTTAGTAAAACTTCATAATACTCCCTAAATCGATGGAATAACCACTATAAAATCATTATTTTCTTGAAAAACTGAGACAAAAAAGGTTCCAAACCTCTTTGAACATCATCATATGTTAGTGCAGGATGCAACTATGCATTAAAACAATATTGTCGTATTTTTTGAAATTTTCTCAAAATTTATGTGTTAATCCTTACGAAAATATTGAGTTTGTTGTAAATACCTTATATACAGAAGCCTATAATCTTTAGTGTTGTTTTAAAATTTCTAACCACATTCTCATTTGTATTAACGTATTTTATGCTCTTTTTCATGGTAAATGAGAATCGCTATAATTTCTTTATCAATTAATTTAGTAAAACTTCATAATACTCCCTAAAACGATGGAATAACCACTATAAAATCATTATTTTCTTGAAAAACGGAGACAACAAAGGCTGTAAACCTCTATGAACATCATCATATGTTAGTGCAGGATGCAACTATGCATTAAAACAATATTGTCGTATTTTTTGAAATTTTCTCAAAATCTATATGTTAACCCCTACGAAAATATTGAGTTTTTGGTAAATATTTTATATACTGAAGCCTATTATCTTTACTTTTGTTTTAAAATTTCTAACCATATTATACATTTGTATTAATGTATGCTTAAATCTCTTTCTTGGTAAATGAGCATCGTTCAATTGTTTTTATAAATTAATTTAGTAAAACTTCATATAATCCCTAAATTAGTGGACTAACCATTATAAAATCGATATTCTTTAGTGAAATGGACACAAAAAATGTTCCAAACCTCTTTGACCATCATCATATATTAGTAAAGGATGCAACTATGCATTAAAACAATATTGTCGTATTTTTTGAAATTTTCTCAAAATCTATGTGTTCCCCTACGAAAATAATGAGTTTTTGGTAAATACTTTATATACAGAAGCCTATAATCTTTAGTGTTGTTTTAAATTTCTAACCATATTCTACATTTGTATTAATGTATGCTTAAATCTCTTTCAAGGTAAATGAGCATCGTTCAATTGTTTTTATAAATTAATTTAGTAAAACTTCATATACTCCTTAAATTAGTGGACTAATCATTATAAAATCGCTATTCTCTAGAGAAATGGAGACAAAAAATGTTCCAAACCTCTTAGACCATCATCATATACTAGTACAGGAAGCAACTATGCATTAAAAAAATATTGTCGTATTTTTTGAAATTTTCTCAAAATTTATGTGTTAACAACCCTACGAAAATATTGAGTTTTCTGTAAATACATTATATACTGAAGCCTATAATCTTTTGTGTTGTTTTAAAATTTTAACCACATTTACATTTTTATTAATATATTTTAAGCTCTTTTTCATGGTATGTGGAAATCATTATAATTGGTTTATCAATTAATTTAGTAAAACTTCATAATACTCCCTAAAACGATGGAATAACCACTATAAAATCACTATTTTCTTGAAAAACGGAGACAACAAAGGCTGTAAACCTCTATGAACATCATCATATGTTAGTGCATGATGCAACTATGCATTAAAACAATATTGTCTTATTTTTTGAAATTTTCTCAAAATCTATGTGTTAACTAAACCCTACGAAAATATTGAGTTTTGGAAATACTTTATATACTGAAGCCTATAATCTTTATTGTTGTTTTAAAATTTCAAACCACATTCTACATTTGTATTAATGTATTTTAAGCTCTTTTTCATGGTAAATGAGCGTCGTTATAATTTTTGTATCAATTAATTTAGTAAAACTTCATAATACTCTCTAAATCTATGGAAAAACCATTATAAAATCACTATTTTCTTGAAAAACGGAGACAACAAAGGCTGTAAACCTCTATGAACATCATCATATGTTAGTGCATGATGCAACTATGAATTAAAACAATATTGTCGTATTTTTTGAATTTTTTCAAAATCTTTGTGTTAACTAACCCCTACAAAAATATTGAGTTTTTGGTAAATACTTTATATACTGAAGCCTATAATCTTTTGTGTTGTTTTAAAATTTCTAACCACATTCTACATTTGTATTAACGTATTTTAAGATCTTTTTCATGGTATATGAAAATCGTTATAATTTTTTTATCAATTAATTTAGTAAAACTTCATAATACTCCCTAAATCGATGGAATAACCACTATAAAATCACTATTTTCTTGAAAAACGGAGACAACAAAGGTTTTAAACCTCTTTGAACATCATCATATATTAGTACAGGATGCAACTAAGCATTAAAACAATATTGTCATATTTTTGAAATTTTCTCAAAATCTATGTGTAACTCCTACAAAAATATTGAGTTTTTGGTAAATAAACTATATATTGAAGCCTATAATCTTTAGTGTTGTTTTAAAATTTCTAATCACTTTCTACATTTGTATTAATGTCTTTTAAGCTCTTTTTCATGGTATATGAAAATCGTTATAATTTGTTTTGTCAATTAATTTAGTAAAACTTCATAATCCTCCCTAAATCGATGGAATAACCACTATAAAATCACTATTTTCTTGAAAAACGGAGACAACAAACGCTGTAAACCTCTATGAACATCATCATATATTAGTACATGGTGCAACTATGCATTAAAACAATATTGTCGTATTTTTTGAAATTTTCTCAAAATCTATGTGTTAACCCCCCTACGAAAATATTTAGTTTTTGGTAAATATATTATATACTGAAGTCTATAATCTTTAGTGTTGTTTTAAAATTTCTAACCACATTTACATTTGTATTAATGTATTTTAAGCTCTTTTCATGGTAAATGAGCATCGTTATAATTTTTTTATCAATTAATTTAGTAAAACTTCATAATACTCCCTAAATCGATGGAATAACCACTATAAAATCACTATTTTCTTGAAAACGGAGACAACAAAGGTTGTAAACCTCAATGAACATCATCATATGTTAGTGCAGGATGCAACTATGCATTAAAACAATATTGTCGTATTTTTTGAAATTTTCTCAAAATCTATGTGTCCCTACGAAAATATTGAGTTTTTGGTAAATACTTAATATACTGAAGCCTGTAATCTTTAGTGTTGTTTTAAAATTTCTAACCATATTCTACATTTGTATTAATGTATGCTTAAATATCTTTCAAGGTAAATGAGCATCGTTCAATTGTTTTTATAAATTAATTTAGTAAAACTTCAAATACTCCTTAAATTAGTGGACTAACCGTTATAAAATCGCTATTTTCTAGAGAAATGGAGACAAAAAATGTTCCAAACCTCTTAGAACCATCATCATATATTAGTACAGGAGCAACTATGCATTAAAAAAATATTGTTGTATTTTTGAAATTTTCTCAAATCTATGTGTTAACAACCCCTACGAAAATATTGAGTTTTCTGTAAATACATTATATACTGAAGCCTATAATCTTTTTGTTGTTTTAAATTTCTAACCACATTTTACATTTGTATTAATATTTTTTAAGCTCTTTTTCATGGTATGTGGAAATCGTAATAATTGGTTTATCAATTAATTTAGTAAAACTTCATAATACTCCCTAAAACGATGGAATAACCACTATAAAATCACTATTTTCTTGAAAAACGGAGACAACAAAGGCTGTAAACCTCTATGAACATCATATATGTTAGTGCAGGATGCAACTATGCATTAAAACAATATTGTCGTATTTTTGGAAATTTTTCAAAATCTATGTGTTAACTAACCATACGAAAATATTGAGTTTTTGGTAAATACTTTATATACTGAAGCCTATAATCTTTAGTGTTGTTTTAAAATTTCTAACCACATTCTACATTTGTATTAATGTATTTTAAGATCTTTTTCATGGTATATGAAAATCGTATAATTTTTTTTATCAATTAATTTAGTAAAACTTCATAATACTCCCTAAATCGATGGAATAACCACTATAAAATCACTATTTTCTTGAAAAACGGAGACAACAAGGCTGTAAACCTCTATGAACATCATCATATGTTAGTGCAGGATGCAACTATGCATTAAAACAATATTGTCGTATTTTTTGAAATTTTCTCAAAATCTATGTGTTAACCCCCTACGAAATATTGAGTTTTTGGTAAATACATTATATACTGAAGCCTATAATCTTTAGTGTTGTTTTAAATTTTCTAACCACATTCTACATTTTTATTAATGTATGTTAAGCTCTTTTTCATGGTAAATGAGCATCGTTATAATTTTTTATCAATTAATTTAGTAAAACTTCATATACTCCCTAAATCGATGGAATAACCACTATAAAATCACTATTTTCTTGAAAAACGGAGACAACAAAGGCTGTAAACCTCTATGACATCATCATATGTTAGTACAGGATGCAACTATGCATTAAAACAATATTGTCGTATTTTTGAAATTTTCTCAAATCTATGTGTTAACTAACCCCCTACGAAATATTGAGTTTTTGGTAAATACTTTTATATATACTGAAGCCTATACCTTTAGTGTTGTTTTAAAATTTCTAACCACATTATACATTTGTATTAATGTATTTAAGCTCTTTTTCATGGTATATGAAAATCGTTATAATGTTTTTTTTACATTAATTTAGTAAAACTA
>NW_026016115.1:0-33350 GCF_020379485.1 Brassica napus | reverse complement strand
CAATATTTCGTATTTTTGGAAATTTTCTCAAAATCTATGTGGTTAAACCCCTACGAAAATATTGATTTTTTGAGTAAATTACCTTATATATGAAAGCCTATAATCTTTAGTGTTGTTTTTGTTTTAAAACTAACCACACTTTCTACATTTGTATAATGTATTTTAAGCTCTTTTTCATGGTAAATGAGCATCGTTATAATTTTTTTATCCAAATTAATATAAAAACTTCATATACTCCCCAAATTAGTTGGACTAACCATTATAAAAATCGCTATTTCTACAGAAACGGAGAAAACAAAACTGTTCCAAACCTCTTTGACCCATCATTTTATATTAGTACATGATGCAACTATGCATTAAACAATCTTATAGTTTTTGAAATTTCTCAAAAATCTATGTGCTCAACGACAATTTGAGTTTTTTGGTAATAATTTTATATACTGAAGCCTATAATCTTTAGTGTTGTTTTAAAATTTCTAACCACATTTCTACGTTTGTATTAATGGTATTAAAGCTCTTTTTCATGATATATTGAAATCGTTATAATTTTTATCACTTAATTTAGTTACAACTTCATAATACTCCTAAATCGATGGAAATAACCACTATAAAATCATTATTTTCTTGAAAAAACGGGAGGACAACAAGCTTTCAAACCTCTATGAACATCATCATATGTTAGTGCAGGAATGCAACTATGCATTAAAACAATATTGTCGTATTTTTTGAAATTTCTCAAAATCTGTGTTAACCTTACGAAAATATTGAGTTTGGGGAAATACTTTATATACTGAAGCTTATAATCTTTAGTGTTGTTTTAAAATTCTAACCAAATTCTACATTTTATTAATGTATGCTAAACTCTCTTTTATGGTAAAATTAATTTAATTAAAAAACTTTCTATACTCCCTAAATTAGTGGACTAACCGTTATAAAATCGCTATATTCTAGAGAAATTGAGACAAAAAAATGTTCCAAACCTCTTTGACCATCATCATATATAGTACAGATGCAACTTACATTAAAACAATATGTCGTATTTTTGAAATTTTCTCAAAATCTATATGTTATCAATATTTAGTTTTGGTAAATACATTATATATGAAGCCTATAATCTTTAGTGTTTTTTTAAAAATTTTAACCACATTCTACATTTGTATTAATGTATTTTAAGCTCTTTTTCATGGTAAATGAGCATCATTATAATTTTTTTATCAATTAATTTTGTAAAACTTCATATACTCCCAAATTAGTGGACTAACCATTATAAAATCGCTATTCTCTAGAAAATTGAGACAAAAAATGTTCCAAACCACTTTGACCAACATCATATATTAGTACAGGATGCAATTATGCATTAAAACAATCTTATATATTTTTTGAAATTTTCTCAAAATCTATGTTGTCCCTACGTAAATATTGAGGTTTTGGTAAATACTTTATATACTGAATCCTATAATCTTTAGTGTTGTTTTAAAATTTCTAACCATATTCTACTTTGTTATTAATGTATGCTAAACTCTTTCTTGGCAAATGACATCGTTCAATTGTTTATATAATTAATTTAGTAAAACTTCATGTACTCTCCAAATTAGTGGACTAACCATTATAAAATCGCTATTCTCTGAGAAATGGAGACAAAAATTTCCAAACCACTTTGACCATCATCATATATTAGTACATGATGCAATTATGCATTAGAACAATCTTGTCGTATTTTTTGAAATTTTCTCAAAATCTATGTGTTAACTAACCCCTACGAAAATATTGAGTTTTTGGTAAATATTTTTATACTAAAGCCTATAATCTTTAGTGTTGTTAAAATTCTAACCACATTCTACATTTTTATTAACGTATTTAAGCTCTTTTTCATGGTATATGGAAATCGTTATAATTTTTTTATCAATTAATTTAGTAAAACTTCATAATACTCCATAAATCGATGGAATAACCACTATAAAATCACTATTTTCTTGAAAATGGAGACAACAAAGGTTTAAAACCTCTTTGAACATCATCATATGTTAGTGCAGGATGCAACTGTGCCAAAACAATATTGTCGTATTTTTTGAAATTTCTCAAAATCTATGTGTTAAACCCCTACGAAAATATTGAGTTTTTGGTAAATACTTATATACTGGTGCCTATAATCTTTAATGTTGTTTTAAATTTCTAACACATTCTACATTGTATTAAGTATTTATGCTCTTTCATGGTATATGGAAATCGTTATAATTTTTTTATGAATTAATATAGTAAAAACTCATAATTCTCCCTAAATTGATGGAATAACCACTATAAAATCACTATTTTCTTGAAAAACGGAGACACAAAGGCTATAAACCTCTATGAACATCATCATATGTTAGTGCAGGATGCAACTATGCATTAAAATAATGCTGTCGTATTTTTAATTTTTTCCAAATCTATGTGTTAATAACCCTACAAAAATGTTGAGTTTTGTAAATACATATATCTGAAGCTATAATCTTTAGTGTTGTTTTAAAATTTCTAACCATATTCTACATTTGTGTATTAATATATTTTAAGTCTTTTTCATGGAATGCGGAATCGTTATAATTTTTTTTATCAATTAATTCAGTAAAACCTCATATACTCCCTAAATCGATGGAATAACCACTATAAAATCACTAGTTCTTGAAAAACAAAGGAGAAAACAAAGGCTGTAAACCTCTATGAACATCATCATGTTAGTGCACAATGCAACTATGCATTGACACAATATTGTCGTATTTTTTGAATTTTCTCTAAATCTATGTTTTTTGAGAAAATATTGAGTTTTTAGTAAATACTTTATATACCGAAGCCTATTTCTTTACTGTGTTTTTTAAAATTTCTAACCATATTCTACATTTGTATTAATTATGCTCAACTCTCTTTCATGGTAAATGAGCATCGTTCAATTGTTTTTATAAATTTAATTTATAAAACTTCATATACTCCCTAAATTAGTGGACTAACCACTAAAATCACTATTTTCTAGAGAAATTGAGACAAAAAATGTTCCAAACCTTTTTGACCATCATCATATAATAGTACATGATGCAACTATGAATTAAAAACAATATTTTCGTATTTTTTAAAATTTTCTCAAAATCTACGTGTTAACCCCTACGAAAATATTGAGTTTTTGGTAAACACTTTATATACTGAAGCCTATAATCTTTAGTGTTGTTTTAAAATTTCTAACCATATTCTATTATTATAAATGTATGTTAAACTCTCTTTCATGGTAAATGAGCATCGTTCAATTTTTTTATAAATTAATTCAGTAAAAGTTCATAATACTCCCTAAATCGATGGAATAACCACTATAAATCACAATTTTCTTGAAAAACGGAGAAAAAAAAGGTTTTAACCTTATGAACATCATCATATATTAGAGCAGGATGCAACTGTGCATTAAAACAATATTGTCGTATTTTTTGAAATTTTCTCAAAATCTATGTGTTTAACCCTAACGAAAATATTGAGGTTTTGGTAAATACTTTATATACTGAAGCCTATAATCTTTAGTGTTGTTTTAAAATTTCTAACCACATTTTACATTTGTAGTAACGTATTTTAAGCTCTTTTCATGGTATATGGAAATCGTTATATTTTTGTATCAATTAATTTAGTAAAACTTCATAATACTCCCTAAATCAATGTATAACCACTATAAAATCACTATTTTCTTGAAAAACGGAGACAACAAAGGCTTGTAAACCTCTATGAACATCATCATATGTTAGTGCATGATGCAACTATGCATTAAAACAATATTGTCGTATTTTTAAAAAAAATTTCAAAATCTATGTGTTAACTAACCCCTACGAAAATATTGAGTTTTTGGTAAATACTTTATATACTGAAGCCTATAATCTTTACTGTTGTTTTAAAACTTCTAACCACATTCTATATATTAAGCTCTTTCATGATGTATGAAAATCGTTATAATTTTTATCAATTATTTAATTAGTAAACTTCATAATATTCCCTAAATCGATGGAATAACCACTATAAAATCATTATTTTCTTGAAAAACGGAGACAAAAAAGGTTCCAAACCTCTTTGAACATCATCATATGTTAGTGCAGGATGCAACTATGCATTAAAATAATATTGTCGTATTTTTTAAAAATTTTCCCAAAAATTGTGTTAACCCCTACGAAAATATTGAGTTTTTGGTAAACACTTTATATACTGAAGCCTATAATCTTTAGTGTTGTTTTAAATTTCTAACCATATTCTACATTATTATAAAAGTATGCTAAACTCTCTTTCATGGTAAATGAGCATCGTTCAATTTTTTATAAATTAATTCAGTAAAAGTTCATAATACTCCCTAAATCGATGGAAAACCACTATAAAATCACTATTTCTTGAAAAACGGAGAGAAAACAAAGGTTTAAACCTCTTTGAATATCATCATATGTTAGAGCAGGATGCAACTGTGCATTAAAACAATATTGTCGTATTTTTGAAATTTTCTCAAAATCTATGTGTTTAACCCCAACGAAAATATTGAGTTTTTGGTAAATACTTTATATACTGAAGTTTATAATCTTTAGTGTTGTTTTAAAATTTCTAACCACATTTTATTTTTTGTAGTTAACGTATTTAAAGCTCTTTTCATGGTATATGGAAATCGTTATAATTTTTTTATCAATTAATTTAATAAAACTTCATAATACTCCGTAAATCGATGAATAACCATTATAAAATCACTATTTTCTTGAAAAACGGAGACAAAAGGCTGTAAACCTCTATGAACATCATCATATGTTAGTGCAGGAGGCAACTATGCATTAAAACAATATTGTCGTGTTTTTTGAATTTTCTCAAAATCTGTGTTAACCCCTACGAAAATATTGTGGTTTTGGTAAATACTTTATATACTGAAGCTTATAATCTTTAGTTTTGTTTTAAAATTTCTAACCATATTCTACATTTTATTAATGTATGATTAACTCTCTCATGGTAAATTAATTAATAAAACTTCATATACTCCCTAGTGGACTAACCGTTATAAAATCACTATTTTCTAGAGAAATAGAGACAAAAAATGTTTCAAACCTCTTTGACCATCATCATATATTAGTACAGGATGCAACTATATTAAAACAATATTTCGTATTTTTTGAAATTTTCTCAAAATCTATATGTTAACCCCTACGAAAATATTGAGTTTTTGGTAAATACATTAGATACCGAAGCCTATAATCTTTAGTGTTGTTTTAAAATATCTAACCACATTCTACATTTGTATTAATGTATTTAAGCTCTTTTTCATGGTAAATGAGCATCATTATAATTTTTTATCAATTAATTTAATAAAACTTCATATACTCCCCAAATTAGTGGACTAACCATTATAAAATCGCTATTCTCTACAGAAATGGAGAAAAAAAATGTTCCAAACCTTTGACCATCATCATATATTAGTACATGATGCAATTATGCATTAAAACAATCTTATGTATTTTTTAAATTTTCTCAAAATCTATGTTCTCAACGAAAATATTGAGTTTTTGGTAAATAATTTATATACTGAAGCCTATAATCTTTAGTGTTGTTTTAAAATTTCTAACACATTCTACGTTTGTATTAATGTATTTTAAGCTCTTTTCATGATATATGAAATCGTTATAATTTGTTTATCAATTAATTTAGTAAAACTTCATAATACTCCCTAAATCGATGGAATAACCACTATAAAATCATTTTTTCTTGAAAAACGGAGACAACAAAGGTTTCAAACCTCTTTGAACATCTTCATATGTTAGTGCAGGATTCAACTATGTATTAAAACAATATTGTCGTATTTTTTGAAATTTTCCAAAATCTGTGTTAACCTCTACGAAAATATTGAGTTTTTGGATATACTTTATATACTGAAGCTTATAATCTTTAGTGTTGTTTTAAAATTCTAACCAAATTCTACATTTTATTAATGTATGCTAAACTCTCTTTTATGGTAAATTAATTTAATAAAACTTCATATACTCCCTAAATTAGTGGACTAACCGTTATAAAATCGCTATATTCTAGAAAATTGAGACAAAAAATGTTCCAAACCTCTTTGACCATCATCATATATTAGTACAGGATGCAACTTTACATTAAAACAATATTGTCGTATTTTTTGAAATTTTCTCAAAATCTATATGTTATCCCCTACGAAAATATTTAGTTTTTGGTAAATACATTATATACTGAAGCCTATAATCTTTAGTGTTTTTTTAAAAATTTTAACCACATTCTACATTTGTATTAATGTATTTTAAGCTCTTTTTCATGGTAAATGAGCATCATTATAATTTTTTTATCAATTAATTTTGTAAAACTTCATATACTCCCCAAATTAGTGGACTAACCATTATAAAATCGCTATTCTCTAGAGAAATTGAGACAAAAATGTTCCAAACCACTTTGACCAACATCATATATTAGTACAGGATGCAATTATGCATTAAAACAATCTTATAGTATTTTTTGAAATTTTCTCAAAATCTATGTGTCCCTACGAAAATATTGAGTTTTTGGTAAATACTTTATATACTGAATCCTATAATCTTTAGTGTTGTTTTAAAATTTCTAACCATATTCTACTTTGTTATTAATGTATGCTAAACTCTTTTTCTTGGCAAATGAACATCGTTCAATTGTTTATATAATTAATTTAGTAAAACTTCATGTACTCTCCAAATTAGTGGACTAACCATTATAAAATCGCTATTCTCTAGAGAAATGGAGACAAAAATGTTCCAAACCACTTTGACCATCATCATATATTAGTACATGATGCAATTATGCATTAGAACAATCTTGTCGTATTTTTTGAAATTTTCTCAAAATCTATGTGTTAACTAACCCCTACGAAAATATTGAGTTTTGGTAAATATTTTATATACTAAAGCCTATAATCTTTAGTGTTGTTTTAAAATTTCTAACCACATTCTACATTTTTATTAACGTATTTAAGCTCTTTTTCATGGTATATGGAAATCGTTATAATTTTTTATCAATTAATTTAGTATAAACTTCATAATACTCCATAAATCGATGGAATAACCACTATAAAATCACTATTTCTTGAAAAATGGAGACAACAAAGGTTTAAAACCTCTTTGAACATCATCATATGTTAGTGCAGGAGATGCAACTGTGCATTAAAACAATATTGTCGTATTTTTGAAATTTTCTCAAAATCTATGTGTTAAACCCCTACGAAAATATTGAGTTTTTGGTAAATACTTTATATACTGGTGCCTATAATTTAATGTTGTTTTAAAATTTCTAACCACATTCTACATTTGTATTAACGTATTTTATGCTCTTTTTCATGGTATATGGAAATCGTTATAATTTTTTATCAATTAATTTAATAAAACTTCATAATACTCCGTAAATCGATGGTATAACCACTTTAAAATCACTATTTTCTTGAAAACGGAGACAACAAAGGCTGTAAAACTCTATGAACATCATCATATGTTAGTGCAGGATACAACTATGCATTAAAACAATATTTCGTATTTTTCGAAATTTTCTCAAAATCTACGTGTTAACTAACCCCTACGAAATATTGAGTTTTGGGTAAATATTTTATACAGTGAAGCCTATAATCTTTAGTGTTGTTTTAAAATTTCTAACCATATTCTAAATTTTTATTAATGTATGCTAAACTCTCTTTCATGGTAAATGAGCATCGTTCAATTATTTTATAAATTAATTTAGTAAACTTCATAATATTCCCTAAATCGGTGGAATAACCACTATAAAATCACTATTTTCTTGAAAAACAGAGACAACAAAGGTTCCAAACCTCTTTGAACATCATCATATGTTAGTTTCATTAAAACATATTGTCGTATTTTTTGAAATTTTCTCAAAATCTATGTGTTACTTTATATACTGAAACCTATAATCTTTAGTGTTGTTTTAAAATTTCTAACCATATTCTATTTTTATTAATGTATGCTAAACTCTCTTTATGGTAAATGAGCATCGTTCAATTGTTGTTATAAATTAATTTAGTAAAACTTCATAATACTCCCAGAATCGATGGAATAACCACTATAACATCATCATATGTTAGTGCAAGATGCAACCATATTATACATTTTTATAAGGTATGCTGAGCTCTTTTTCATGGTAATGAACATCGTTCAATTTTTTATAAATTAATTTCGTAAAACTTCATATACTCCCTAAATTAATGGACTAACCATTATAAAATCGCTATTTCTAGAGAAATTGAGACAAAAAATGTTCCAAACCTCTTCGACCAGCATCATATATTAGTAGGATGTAATTATGCATTAAAACAATATTGTCGTATTTTTTGAAATTTTCTCAAAATCTATGTGTTTAACCCCTACGAAAATACTGAGTTTTTGGTAAATACTTTATATATCGAAGCCTATAATCTTTAATGATGTTTTAAATTTCCAACCACATTCTACATTTGTATTAACATATTTAAACTCTTTTTCATGGTATATGGAAATCGTTATAATTTTTTATTAATTAATTTAATAAAACTTCATAATACTCCGTAAATCGATGGAATAACCACTTTAAAATCACCATTTTCTTGAAAAACGGAGACAACAAAGCGCTGTAAACCTCTATGAATAGCTTCATATGTTAGTGCAGGATGCAACTATGCATTAAACAATATTTCGTATTTTTTTGAAATTTTCTCAAAATCTTTGGTTTTGAGAAAATATTGAGTTTTGGTAAATACTTTATATACTGAAGCCTATTTTCTTTACTGTGTTTTTAAATTTCTAACCATATTATACATTTGTATTAATGTATGTTTAACTCTATTTCATGGGAAATGAGCATCGTTCTATTGTTTTTATCAATTAATTTAGTAAAACTTCATATACTCCCTAAATTAGTGGATTAACCATTATAAAATCACTATTTCTAGAGAAATGGAGACAAAACATGTTTCAAACCTCTTTGACCATCGTCATATATTAGTACAGAATGCAACTATGCATTAAAACAATATTGTCGTAGTTTTTGAAATTTTCTCAAAATCTACGGTTTAACCTACGAAAATATATTTACTTTTTCTCGAAGGTGTTTATTATTTGTGTAGTGATAATTCAAAAAGAAAGAAATATATTTACTTTTTTCATTATAATTTCTATAAATACATTATATGTTTTATAAATAAATATTTACATAAAAATAATATCCGTGAATAGCAGGAGAGATAATACTAGTGTTTATCAAAGCACAAAATTACAAACATCAAAAACGACGTGGTGTTAATATTTAGACAACGTGGAAAAAGAACCGGTTCGGTTTATGTTGGTATTGTAAGAATTGAGGACCGGTTCGACTACAAAATCCACCGACTGAATTAGAATATAACCGTTAGGGGAAACGCGTGTTTATCAAAGCACTTTCTTCTTTCTTTCCTTTTTTTTTTCCAAAGGAACATTGAAGTCGACTCTATATAACCCTTAGGAGACGACGCGAGTTCTCGAACGAAACCTTTTTCGTATTTGCTCTCTCCTTTCACTCGTCTGTCTCTTCCAGAAAAACAGAGAGTCGTTTACTTTCTCGCCAGATATGTAAGTGTTTCGATCGCTGTAAATCGATTAAACAGAGAGTCGTTTACTTGCCCGTGAAGTTTTGATTTGTAGGGCTTCAAAGTTTGTCTATTTTAGGGTTTCTAAATGCTTTCGCGATTTGCTTTTAATTTGTTTCCGTTGGCTCGAGTTTTAAGTTGTAATTAGAGTTTCCCGTTTTGTTTTTTGATGATTTATTTTCGGTTTTCGTTTTAAGATTCCTTCTTTCTTTCATGTTTTGGGGATTTTGAGATCAAGCTTTGTTTTTTTTTTTTTGGTTTTGTTTGTTTTTTGTTTTTTCACTTGAAACCCAAAAAAGATCATAGGCAGACACTAACCTAATAGTGTTCTGCCAGATTCTTGTTTGGGAACATTGTCCCATTGCTGCCTCTATAAGACCATCCCCTAGCAAGATTGTTAATTGGACCCGATAATATTGGGTTTGGTAGTGCATTGTATGTTAGGGGATGGCAAATAAGACCCACTCGGCTCTATTGTATAGTCTTTAAGACAAAAGACTTTACTTACCCACGGCTTGGTTCAAATCTGTTTTCAGTTCTTTGAGTGGGATGGATTTATGAGAAAGTCTTAAGACAAAAAGACAAAGACTTAAGAACTGAAAACAGATTCTTGACTGTATTTACCACGGCTTATAGGAAATACAATGACAATGGGGGGAGTTTTAAGACTGGATGAATATTAACGACCAGCGGCTTAGAACATGTCATTACGGGTTGGCAAATAATACCACCACGACTCTATCGTCTTAATGACACAAAAGACTTAACTTACCCACGGCTTGACTCAAATCTGTTTTCAGATGTTATAAGGGAATGGATCCAAAGACCCAATGGTTTGAGAAAGTCTTAAAGACAAAAAGACTACAAACTGAAAACAGATTTTTTATTGCACCCACGGCTTATAAAATTCTTTGTCTTTAGACAGATTCAATGACAGTCCCACTCGGCTCAATAGTCTTAAAGACAAAAGACTTTACTTACCCACGGCTTGACTCAAATCTGTTTTCAGATATTAAAAGGGATGACAAATGGATCAATGGTTTGATAAAGTCTTAAGACAAAGACTTTAAACTGAAAACAGATTCTTGAAAGTAAGTGCTTACTTACTTATCCACGTCTTATAAGAAAAGTCTATAGACAAAGACACCTATCGGTTAAGATTCTTTAGACAGATTCAGTGACAATGGCACAGTTTGGAGGTTTACTTGATGAAATAAACTGAGGGGGACATTTTGGAGGCTTGCTTGGTGGAATAAACGAGTAGCTTCTTAGAACAAGTCACTGAAGTATGGCAAATAAGAGCCACAAGGCTCAATAGTCTTAAAGACAAAAGAATACACACCCACACGACTCTTATGGTTTAAAGACAAAAGACTTTACTTACCCACGGCTTGACTCGACTCAAATCTGTTTTTTCAGTTACTTGAATGAGAGATGGAGTTTAACGACAAGAAACTCTTAAGACAGACTACAAACTGAAAACAGATTCTTGACTGAACTACCCACGGCTTATAAAATCTCTAGACATAGACAATATCGGTTAAAAGTCTTCAGACAGATTC
The DNA here is from genome assembly GCF_020379485.1 of Brassica napus. Taxonomy (NCBI): domain Eukaryota; kingdom Viridiplantae; phylum Streptophyta; class Magnoliopsida; order Brassicales; family Brassicaceae; genus Brassica; species Brassica napus. Next base: position 22,169 of record NW_026016115.1, on the reverse strand, counting down.
ACAGAGGTAAGCAAGGGGCATACTACTTGATCTAAAGACTAATTACTTTTTAATTTCCCTCAGGTTTGTGCTTCAGAAGGTGTTCAAATCGTTAGAGATTCTGAGGACATTCCAAGTGTATCAGACTTCTGCGACAGGTATATGCTTTTCAAACCTCTTTGTAATTAGTTGTGTCTCATGTAGTTTGTGGTTTTTGTTTGCTTAACTCCATAAACTCTCTGGGTTATCCATTTAACCCTTTGATTTCCTCTTGACAGTTTTATAATTAAATTTGGTTGTTGTATGAGCGTCTTACATTTTACATTATGCATTAATTTTGGTTGTTGTATGTTCCATCTGCATCACCTCTTATACACTTCCGCATTTTGCATTTTGCATTTTGCATTTTGCATTTTACAATACATTTTGCATTATGCATCATGTTCTTGCAATCTTATAGTTAAATTTGGATGTTTGAGCAATCATGACATTCTTGTTGTTTTATAAATTATTTTTCTTGTTGTATGAGCGTCTTGCATTTTACATTATGCATAAACTTCGGTTGGTGTATGCACATTATGCATCACGTCATATATTCTGCATTTTGTTCTTACAATACATTCTGCATTATGCATCATGTTCTTGCAATTTTATTGTTAAATTTTGATGTGTGAGCAATTACGACATTATGCATCATGATTCATATATGATTATGTATCATACTCTGTAAATATGCTATCACGATGATCAAAAATATATTTGGTATGATACTAGTGTGTCCTTGCCTCTATGATATTTATTTAAAATCTATTGAATCGTGGTGTATTTATTTAATAGCATTATTTGAATTCCAGTTTCAACATTTCCTTTCTTTAAAGTATTCTGAATACATTTTCTGAATAGTTGCATTACTTGTTTAATGTTTTCTGAATATATTTCTGAATAGTAGTTCTCTGCTAAATAATGACTTGATTTTTTTATTGCGCCTTTTAAACCCTGTCTTGATTGTATTGTTTGTTGTGTGGTTTTTGTTTTGAACTCATGGGTTGTTTAGCTATCGGTTAGAGCATGGTCAATTCTGCTTTCAAACTATCATATAATTAATTTTCTATATCTTAAAACCTTAAAGTTACAAAACCTAAGGCTAAAATTTATTTAAAAGAATTGGTAATATTTTCCATGAATATTAGTAATCTAAAATTCTTAGACTCATTTTTAAACCACTCATAATCGGAGTTGCTTGTGAAATGTGAACCATCTTAATTATTGCTTAAGGGTGTTAGTGGAACTTAGATTTCTATAAAATTTGTTAATTATTACTTGTCTTTTCAGTTACATTAATGAAATATGCTTAAATGAATTTAAACTTCCTATTTTATTTGTTTGTCTTTTTCAGTTACCTTAATGAAATATCTTTAAATAAATTTGGACATAATGTCATTTAATCAACAAAAAAAAATCATGAGTTATCCTTACGTGCATAATTTTAATAATGAAGAATTTTAAAAATGTGCATCATTAAAATGTTACCTAAAACATGCAGCACTAATATATAACATGCATCAATAAAACTAGAATTTGACTCACACAATTGTACGGATATTATTTTCAGTTGATTAAATGTAAAAATAATTATTTATTCAAAAAATATTTAAGAATGACTATGTTTTTAAAAATTATATGGTATTATTTTCTTATAACTCATTTTTCATTTGATAAATTGTTAGAAAGAAAATTTTAGCATAATATAACTCAGTTGTCATTTGCTAAATTTATGGTTTTTATTTATATTTTTTATTATTTAATTATAATATTTTTTTTTATATTTGAAAGATAAAAGAATTTTCTTTCAAACAATATTTTTGTAAATGTATTTTTTTAAAAATAATCAATTAAAATTGTTATTATCATTGAATATCATTATTTTTGACATAATTTGAGTTTTCGTTTACATCAAAACTTATCATATTTTAGGATAATTTTAATTTAAAATGTAATTTTCGTATTTTTCAAACAAATTCTCAAAATATTTTTTAAATATTTTGTTATGATTGTTAAAAAAATATTGAGTTGCATTTCAAATAAAAAGGTAAAGATATTTAAAATATTCTAATTAAAATATGTAAAATTAAATATAGTTTTAAGGAAATGGTCAAAATAAAAAAAAATTACACATAAAGAAAAAAAATTAACTGGGGTGGATCATTATTTATATGATATCGCACACGAAAGAAAATTTCTGTTTTTAAAATTATCTAATTAACTCTATACTCATTTTTTAAATATTTTTATATGATATCACACATTCGTAAAAAAATAAATAGTTTAAGATGCAAAAAAATATTTACTTAATGAATATAATATGAACGAATATTACAAATACATCATTTAATAATAAATAATTAAAAACTGAAAATTCATATCCGCGCTGGCGCGCGGATCAGGGTCTAGTTATTGCTTAAGGGTGTTAGTGGAACTTAGATTTCTATAGAATTTGTTGACTTTAAAAGTTGAGAGATTTGTTAAATGTGGAAACAATTGTAGAAAACTTTGTATTGTGAAAATTTATGAAAGTAAAGTAATGTAATGATTCTAAGAATTCAAGGGAACATATATAGTATTCTCAAAATCTTGTTTTGTGAATTAAAATGCTAAGAATTCAATTTTCAATAGCACTTACTTTAATAGATTTATAGAATCATTAAAATCTAAACTTTTGAATAACAAATGGTTCTACATAGAATTATAGAATCATCAAATCAATAACACTAGATTTTAAGGAGAATGTGAGAATCTATAAACCAATAACACTAGATTTAAAAATTCTAAGACTCATTAAAAATCTAACTAGTGTCTCAGCCCAGCACGGGAAAATAATTCTAGAAATTGTGAATAAGCTAAACTACTTCTATTTACCATATTACCTTAATCTCGTCAAACACAACACCACAATATGCCATCTTCACGTTTTTCAATGGCAAGTTTAGTTTAGAACATTTTGTCATATATTCCATGATAAACTAAAAAGTTCAGCGGAGTTATATATTCCATGGAGACAAAAAAAATGTTCCAAACTTCTTTGACCATCATATATTAGTAAAAGATGCAATTATGCATTAAAACAATATTTTCGTATTTTTTGAATTTTTTCAAAATCTATGTGTTAACCCCCTACAAAAATATTGAGTTTTTGGTAAATACATTATATAATGAAGCCTATAATATTTAGTGTTGTTTTAAAATTTCTAACCACATTCTACATTTGTATTAATGTATTTTAAGCTCTCTTTCATGGTATATGAGAATCATTATAATTTTTTATCAATTAATTTAGTGAAACTTCATAATACTACCTAAATCGATGGAATAACCACTATAAAATCACTATTTTCTTGAAAAACAGAGACAAAAAATGCTCCAAACTTATTTGAACATCATCATATGTTAGTGCATGATGCAACTATGCATTAAAACAATATTTTTGTATTTTTTGAAATTTACTCAAAATCTATGTGTTTTAACCCCTACGAAAATATTGAGTTTTTGGTAAATACTTTATATACTGAAGCCTATAATATTTAGTGTTGTTTTAAATTTCTAACCATATTCTACATTTTTATTAATGTATGCTAAACTCTCTTTCATGGTAAATGAGCATCGTTCAATTGTTTTTATAAATTAATTTAGTAAAACTTCATATACTCCCTAAATTAGTGGACTAACCATTATAAAATTGTTATTCTCTAAAAAAATGTAGACAAAAAATGTTCCAAACCACTTTGACCATCATCATATATTAGTACATGATGCAATTATGCATTAAAGAAATATTGTCATATTTTTTGAAATTTTCTCAAAATCTGTATTAACCCCTACGAAAATATTGAGTTTTTGGTCAATACTTATATACAGAAGCCTATTATTTTTCATTGTATATGGAAATCGTTATAATTTCTTTATCAATTAATTTAGTAAAACTTCATAATACTCTCTAAAACGATGGAATAACCACTATAAAATCACTAGTTTCTTGAAAAATGGAGACAACAAATGCTGTAAACCTCTATGGACATCATCATATGTTAGTGCAGGATGCAACAATGCATTAAAAAAATATTGTCGTATTTTTAAAATTTTCTCAAAATCTATATGGTAACCCCCCTACGAAAATATTGAGTTTTTGGTAAATATTTTATATACTGAAGCCTATTATCTTTACTTTTGTTTTAAAATTTCTAGCCATATTATACATTTGTATTAATGTATGCTTAAATCTCTTTCATGGTAAATGAGCATCGTTCAATTGTTTTTATAAATTAATTTAGTAAAACTTCATATACTCCCTAAATTAGTGGACTAGCCATTACAAAATTGCTATTCTCTAGAGAAATGGAGACAAAAAAATGTTCCAAACCTCTTTGACCATCATCATATATTAGTAAAAGATGCAACTATGCATTAAAACAATATTGTCGTATTTTTAAAATTTTCTCAAAATCTATGTGTTCCCCTACGAAAATACTGAGTTTTGGTAAATATTTTATATACTGAAGCCTATTATCTTTACTTTTGTTTTAAAATTTCTAACCATATTATACATTTGTATTAATGTATGATTAAATCTCTTTCATGGTAAATGAGCATCGTTCAATTGTTTTTATAAATTAATTTAGTAAAACTTCATATACTCCCTAAATTAGTGGAATAACCATTATAAAATCGATATTATCTAGAGAAATGGACACAAAAAAATGTTCCAAACCTCTTTGACCATCATCATATATTAGTAAAGGATGCAACTATGCATTAAAATAATATTGTCGTATTTTTTGAAATTTTCTCAAAATCTATGTGTTCCCCTACGAAATATTGAGTTTTTGGTAAATACTTTATATATTGAAACCTATAATCTAGTGTTGTTTTAAAATTTCTAACCATATTCTACATTTGTATTAATGTATGCTTAAATCTCTTTCAAGGTAAATGAGCATTGTTCAATTGTTTTTATAAATTAATTTAGTAAAACTTCATATACTCCTTAAATTAGTGGAATAATCATTATAAAATCGCTATTCTCTAGAGAAATGGAGACAAAAAATGTTCCAAACCTCTTAGACCATCATCATATAATAGTACAGGAAGGAATTATGCATTAAAAAAATATTGCCGTATTTTTTGAAATTTTCTCAAAATCTAAGTGTTAACTAATACCTACGAATCTGTAAATACATTATATACTGAAGCTTATAATCTTTAGTGTTATTTTAAAATTTCTAACCACATTCTACATTTTTATTAATGTATTCTAAGCTTTTTTTCATGGTATATGAAAATCGTTATTATTTTTTTATCAATTAACTTAGTAAAACTTCATAATCCTCCCTAAATCGATGGAATAACCACTATAAAATCACTATTTTCTTGAAAAACGGAGATAACAAAGGCAGTAAACCTCTATGAACATCATCATATGTTAGTGCAGGATGCAACTATGCATTAAAAAAATATTGTCGTATTTTTTGAAATTTTCTCAAAATTTATGTGTTAACTAACCCCTACGAAAATATTGAGTTTTTGTAAAAAAGTGTGTAATGCATTTAAACAATATTGTCGTATTTTTTGAAATTTTCTCAAAATCTATGTGTTAACTAACCCCTACGAAAATATTGAGTTTTTGGTAAATACTTTATATACTGAAGCCTATAATCTTTATTGTTGTTTTAAAATTTCAAACAACATTCTACGTTTGTATTAATGTATTTTAAGCTCTCTTTCATGGTAAATGAGCGTCGTTATAATTTTTGTATCAATTAATTTAGTAAAACTTCATAATACTCCCTACATCTATGGAAAAACCATTATAAAATCACTATTTTCTTGAAAAACGGAGACAACAAAGGCTCTAAACCTCTATGAACATCATAATATGTTAGTGAATGATGCAACTATGCATTAAAACAATATTGTCGTATTTTTTGAATTTGGTTTCAAAATCTATATGTTAACTAACCCCTACGAAAATATTGAGTTTTTGGTAAATACTTTATATACTGAAAGCCTATAATCTTTAGTGTTGTTTTAAAATTTCTAACCACATTCTACATTTGTATTAATGTATTTTAAGATCTTTTTCATGGTATATGAAAATCGTTATAATTTTTTTATCAATTAATTTCATAAAATTTCATAATACTCTCTAAATCGATGAATAACCACTATAAAATCACTTTTCTTGAAAAGAAAAAGGAGAAAGCAAAGGTTTTAAACCTATTTGAACATCATCATATGTTAGTGCGAGGATGAAACTGTGCATTAAAACAATATTGTCGTATTTTTTGAAATTTTCACAAAATCTATATGTTAATCCTTACAAAAATATTGAGTTTTTGGTAAATACATTATATACTGAAGCCTATAATCTTTAGTGTTGTTTCAAAATTTACAACCACATTCTACATTTGTATTAATGTATTTTATGCTATTTTTCATGGTAAATGAGCATCGCTATAATTTTTATCAATTAATTTAAGAAAACTTCATAATACTTCCTAAAACGATGGAATAACCACTATAAAATCACTATTTTCTTGAAAAACGGAGATAACAAAAGATGTAAACCTCTATGAACATCATCATATGTTAGTGCAGGATGCAACTATGCATTAAAACAATATTGTCGTATATTTTGAAATTTTCTCTAAATCTATGTGTTAACCCCTACAAAAATATTGAGTTTTTGGTAAATACTTTATATACTAAAGCCTATTATATTTACTGTTGTTTTAAAATTTCTAACCATATTATACATTTGTATTAATGTATGCTTAACTCTTTTTCATGGTAAATGAGCATCGTTCAATTATTTTTATAAATTAATTTAGTAAAACTCCTTATACTCCCTAAATTAGTGGACTAACCATTATAAAATCGCTATTTTCTAGAGAAATGGAGACAAAAAAAAGTTTCAAACCTCTTTGACCATCATCATATATTAGTACGTGATGCAACTATGCATTAAAATGATATTGTCGTATTTTTTGAAATTTTCTCAAAATCTATGCGTCCCCTACGAAAATATTGAGGTTTTGGTAAATACATTATATACCGAAGACTATAATCTTTAGTGTTGTTTTAAAATTTCTAACTACATTCTACATTTGTATTAATGTATTTTAAGCTCTTTTTCATGGTAATTGAGCATCGTTATAATTTTTTTATCAACTAATTAAGTAAAACTTCATAAAATTCCCTAAATCGATGGAATAACCACTATAAAATCACTATTTTTTTGAAAAACGGAGACAACAAAGGCTGTAAACCTCTATGAACATCATCATATGTTACTGCAGGATGCAACTATGCATTAAACAATATTGTCGTATTTCTGAATTTTTCTCAAAATCTATGTGTCCCTACGAAAATATAGGGTTTTTGGTAAATACTTTATATACTAAAGCCTATTATCTTTACTGTTGTTTTAAAATTTCTAACCATATTATACATTTGTATTAATGTATGCTTAACTCTCTTTCAAGGTAAATGAGCATCGTTCAATGGTTTTTATAAATTAATTTAGTAACACTTCATATACTCTCTAAATTAGTGGACTAACCGTTATAAAATCGCTATTTTCTAGAGAAATGAAGACAAAAAAATGTTCCAAACCTCTTTAACCATCATCATATATTAGTACAGGATGCAACTAAGCATTAAAACAATATTGTCATATTTTTGAAATTTTCTCAAAATCTATGTGTAACCCCTACAAATATATTGAGTTTTTGGTAAATAAACTATATATTGAAGCCTATAATCTTATTGTTGTTTTAAAATTTCTAAACACATTCTACATTTGTATTAATGTATTTTAAGCTCTTTTTCATGGTATATGAAAATCGTTATATTTTTTTTGTCAATTAATTTAGTAAATCTTCATAATCCTCCCTAAATCGATAGAATAACCACTATATAATCACTATTTTCTTGAAAAACGGAGAAACAAAGGCTGTAAACCTCTATGAACATCATCATATATTAGTACATGGTGCAACTATGCATTAAAACAATATTGTCGTATTTTTTGAAATTTTCTCAAAATCTATGTGTTTAGCCCCCCTACGAAAATATTTAGTTTTTGGTAAATACATTATACACTGAAGCCTATAATATTTAGTGTTGTTTTAAAATTTCTAACCACATTTACATTTGTATTAATGTATTTTAAGCTCTTTTTCATGGTAAATGAGCAACATTATATTTTTTTATCAATTAATTTAGTAAAACTTCATAATACTCTCTAAATCGATGGAATAACCACTATAAAATCACTATTTTCTTGAAAAACGGAGACAACAAAGGCTGTAAACCTCAATGAACATCATCATTTGTTAGTGCAGGATGCAACTATGCATTAAAACAATATTGTCGTATTTTTTGAAATTTTCTCAAAATCTATGTGTTAACTAACCCCTACGAAAATATTGAGTTTTTGGTAAATACTTTATATACTGAAGCTTATAATCTTTAGTGTTGTTTTAAAATTTCTAACCACATTCTACATTTTTATTAATGTATTCTAAGCTCTTTTTCATGGTATATGAAAATCGTTATAATTTTTTTTATCAATTAATTGAGTAAAACTCCATAATCCTCCCTAAATCGATGGAATAACCACTATAAAATCACTATTTTCTTGAAAAACGGAGACAACAAAGGCAGTAAACCTCTATGAATGTCATCATATGTTAGTGCAAGATGCAACTATGCATTAAAACAATATTGTCGTATTTTTTGAAATTTTCTCAAAATCTATGTGTTAACCCCTACGAAAATATTTAGTTTTTGGTAAAAACTTTATATACTGAAGCCTATAATCTTTATTGTTGTTTTAAAATTTCTAACCACATTCTACATTTGTATTAATGTATTTTAAGCTCTTTTTCATGGTAAATGAGCAACATTATAATTTTTTATCAATTAAGTTTGTAAAATCTCATAATACTCCCTAAATCGATGGAATAACCACTATAAAATCACTATTTTCTTGAAAAACGGAGACAACAAAGGCTGTAAACCTCTATGAACATCATCATATATTAGTACATGAAGCAACTATGCATTAAAAAATATTGTCGTATTTTTTGAAATTTTCTCAAAATCTATGTGTTAACAACCCCTACGAAAATATTGAGTTTTCTGTAAATACATATATACTGAAGCCTATAATCTTTTGTGTTGTTTTAAATTTTTAACCACATTTTACATTTGTATTAATATATTTTAAGCTCTTTTTCATGGTATGTGGAAATCATTATAATTGGTTTATCAATTAATTTAGTAAAAATTCGTAATACTCCCTAAAACGATGGAATAACCACTATAAAATCATTATTTTCTTAAAACGGAGACAACAAAGGCTGTAAACCTCTATGAACTTCATCATATATTGGTACAGAATGCAACTATGCATTAAAACAATATTGTCTTATTTTTTGAAATTTTCTCAAAATCTATGTGTTAACCCCTACGAAAATATTTAGTTTTTGGTAAATACATTATATACTGAAGCCTATAATCTTTATTGTTGTTTTAAAATTTCTAACCACATTCTACATTGTATTAATGTATTTAAGCTCTTTTTCATGGTAGATGAGCAACATTATAATTTTTTTATCAATTAATTTATTAAAACTTCATAATACTCCTTAAATCGATGGAATAACCACGATAAAATCACTATTTTCTTGAAAAACGGAGACAACAAAGGTTGTAAACCTCAATGAACATCATCATATGTTAGTGCAGGATGCAACTATGCATTAAAACAATATTGTCGTATTTTTAAAATTTTCTCAAAATCTATGTGTTAACTAACCCCTACGAAAATATTGAGTTTTTGGTAAATACTTTATATACCGAAGCTTATAATCTTTAGTGTTGTTTTAAAATTTCTAACCACATTCTACATTTTTATTAATGTATTCTAGGCTCTTTATCATGGTATATGAAAATCGTTATAATTTTTTTTATCAATTAATTTAGTAAAACTTCATAATCCTCCCTAAATTGATGGAATAACCACTATAAAATCACTATTTTCTTGAAAATGGAGACAACAAAGGCTGTAAACCTCTATGAACATCATCATATATTAGTGCAGGATGCAACTATGCATTAAAAAAATATTGTCGTATTTTTTGAAATTTTCTCAAAATGTATGTGTTAACTAACCCCTACGAAAATATTGAGTTTTTGGTAAATACTTTTATACTGAAGCCTATAATCTTTAGTGTTGTTTTAAAATTACTAACCACATTCTACATTTGTATTCATGTATTTTAAGTTTTTTCATGGTATAAAAAATCGTTATAATTTTTTTTATCAATTAATTTAGTAAAACTTCATAATCCTCCCTAAATCGATGGAATAACCACTATAAAATCACTATTTCTTAAAAAACGGAGACAGCAAAGGCTGTAAACCTCTATGAACATCATCATATATTGGTACAGAATGCAACTATGCATTAAAACAATATTGTCTTATTTTTGAAATTTTCTCAAAATCTATGTGTTAACCCCTACGAAAATATTTAGTTTTTGGTAAATACATTATATACTGAAGCCTATAATCTTTATTGTTGTTTTAAAATTTCTAACCACATTCTACATTTTTATTTGTATGTTAAGCTCTTTTCATGGTAAATCTATGTGTAACTAACCCCTAAATGAGAAACATTATAATTTGTCTCTTTTGAAATTTTCTCAAAATCTATGTGTTAACTAACCCCTACAAAATATTGAGTTTTTGGTAAATACTTATATACCGAAGCCTATAATCTTTAGTGTTGTTTTTAAAATTTCTAACCACATTCTACATTTTTATTAATGTATTCTAGGCTCTTTATCATGGTATATGAAAATCGTTATAATTTTTTTTATCAATTAATTTAGTAAAACTTCATAATCCTCCCTAAATTGATGGAATAACCACTATAAAATCACTATTTTCTTGAAAATCGGAGACAACAAAGGCTGTAAACCTCTATGAACATCATCATATATTAGTGCAGGATGCAACTATGCATAAAAAAAATATTGTCGTATTTTTGAAATTTTCTCAAAATGTATGTGTTAACTAACCCCTACGAAAATATTGAGTTTTTGGTAAATACTTTTTATACTGAAGCCTATAATCTTTAGTGTTGTTTTAAAATTACTAACCACATTCTACATTTGTATTCATGTATTTTAAGTTCTTTTTCATGGTATAAAAAAATCGTTATAATTTTTTTTTATCAATTAATTTAGTAAAACTTCATAATCCTCCCTAAATCGATGGAATAACCACTATAAAATCACTATTTTCTTAAAAACGGAGACAGCAAAGGCTGTAAACCTCTATGAACATCATCATATATTGGTACAGAATGCAACTATGCATTAAAACAATATTGTCTTATTTTTGAAATTTTCTCAAAATCTATGTGTTAACCCCTACGAAAATATTTAGTTTTTGGTAAATACATTATATACTGAAGCCTATAATCTTTAGTGTTGTTTTAAAATTTCTAACCACATTCTACATTTTATTAATGTATGTTAAGCTCTTTTTCATGGTAAATGAGCAACATTATAATTTCTTTATCAATTAATTTAGTAAAATCTCATAATACTCCCTAAATCGATGGAATAACCACTATAAAATCACTATTTTCTTGAAAAACGGAGACAACAAAGGCTGTTGTAACCTCTTGAACATCATCATATGTTAGTGCAGGATGCAACTATGCATTAAAACAATAATGTCGTCTCTTTTGAAATTTTCTCAAAAATCTATGTGTTAACTAACCCCTACGAAAATATTGAGTTTTTGGTAAATACTTTATATACCGAAGCTTATAATCTTTAGTGTTGTTTTAAAATTTCTAACCACAATCTACATTTTTATTAATGTATTCTAGGCTCTTTATCATGGTATATGAAAATCGTTATAATTTTTTTTATCAATTAATTTAGTAAAACTTCATAATCCTCCCTAAATTGATGGAATAACCACTATAAAATCACTATTTTCTTGAAAATCGGAGACAACAAAGGCTGTAAACCTCTATGAACATCATCATATATTAGTGAAGGATGCAACTATGCATTAAAAAAATATTGTCGTATTTTTTGAAATTTTCTCAAAATCTATGTGTTAACTAACCCCTACGAAAATATTGAGTTTTTGGTAAATACTTTTTATACTGAAGCCTATAATTTTTAGTGTTGTTTTAAAATTACTAACCACATTCTACATTTGTATTCATGTATTTTAAGCTCTTTTTCATGGTATATAAAAATCGTTATAATTTTTTTTTATCAATTAATTTAGTAAAACTTCATAATCCTCCCTAAATCGATGGAATAACCACTATAAAATCACTATTTCTTAAAAAACGGAGACAGCAAAGGCTGTAAACCTCTATGAAATCATCATATATTGGTACAGAATGCAACTATGCATTAAAACAATATTGTCTTATTTTTTGAAATTTTCTCAAAATCTGTGTTAACCCCTACGAAAATATTAGTTTTTGGTAAATACATTATATACTGAAGCCTATAATCTTTATTGTTGTTTTAAAATTTCTAACCACATTCTACATTTTTATTAATGTATGTTAAGCTCTTTTTCATGGTAAATGAGCAACATTATAATTTTTTATCAATTAATTTAGTAAAATTCATAATACTCCCTAAATCGATGGAATAACCACTATAAAATCACTATTTTCTTGAAAAACGGAGACAACAAAGGCTGTAAACCTCTATGAACATCATCATATGTTAGTGTAGGATGCAACTATGCATTAAAACAATACTGTCGTCTTTTTGAAATTTTCTCAAAATCTATGTGTTAACTAACCCCCTACGAAAATATTGCGTTTTTGGTAAATACTTTATACTGAAGCCTATAACCTTTAGTGGTGTTTTAAAATTTCTAACCACATATATACATTGTATTAATGTATTTGAAGCTCTTTTTCATGGTATATGAAAATCGTTATAATTTTTTTATCAATTAATTTAGTAAAACTTCATAATCCTCCCTAAATTGATGGAATAACCACTATAAAATCACTATTTTCTTGAAAAACGGAGACGACAAAGGCTGTAAACCTCTATGAACATCATCATATATTAGTGCAGGATGCAAATATGCATTAAAACAATACTGTCGTATTTTTTGAAATTTTCTCAAAATCTATGTGTTAAATAACCCCTACAAAAATATTGAGTTTTTGGTAAATACTTTTTATACTGAAGCCTATAATTTTTAGTGTTGTTTTAAAATTACTAACCACATTCTACATTTGTATTCATGTATTTTAAGCTCTTTTTCATGGTATATAAAAATCGTTATAATTTTTTTTTATCAATTAATTTAGTAAAACTTCATAATCCTCCCTAAATCGATGGAATAACCACTATAAAATCACTATTTTCTTAAAAAACGGAGACAGCAAAGGCTGTAAACCTCTATGAACATCATCATATATTGGTACAGATGCAACTATGCATTAAAACAATATTGTCTTATTTTTGAAATTTTCTCAAAATCTATGTGTTAACCCCTACGAAAATATTGAGTTTTTGGTAAATACATTATATACTGAAGCCTATAATCTTTATTGTTGTTTTAAAATTTCTAACCACATTCTACATTTTTATTAATGTATGTTAAGCTCTTTTCATGGTAAATGAGCAACATTATAATTTCTTTATCAATTAATTTAGTAAATCTATAATACTCCCTAAATCGATGGAATAACCACTATAAAATCACTATTTTCTTGAAAAACGGAGACAACAAAGGCTGTAAACTCTATGAACATCATCATATGTTAGTGTAGGATGCAACTATGCATTAAAACAATACTGTCGTCTCTTTTGAAATTTTCTCAAAATCTATGTGTTAACTAACCCCTACGAAAATATTGAGTTTTGGTAAATACTTTATATACTGAAGCCTATAATCTTTAGTGGTGTTTTAAAATTTCTAACCACATTATACATTTGTATTAATGTATTTGAAGCTCTTTTTCATGGTATATGAAAATCGTTATAATTTTTTTTTATCAATTAATTAGTAAAACTTCATAATCCTCCCTAAATTGATGGAATAACCACTATAAAATCACTATTTCTTGAAAAACGGAGACACAAAGGCTGTAAACCTCTATGAACATCATCATATATTAGTGCAGGATGCAAATATGCATTAAAACAATACTGTCGTATTTTTTGAAATTTTCTCAAAATCTATGTGTTAATAACCCTACAAAAATATTGAGTTTTTGGTAAATACTTTATATACTGAAGCCTATAATCTTTAGTGTTGTTTTAAATTACTAACCACATTCTACATTTGTATTCATGTATTTTAAGCTCTTTTTCATGGTATATAAAATCGTTATAATTTTTTTTTATCAATTAATTCAGTAAAACTTCATAATACTCCCTAAATCGATGGAATAACCACTATAAAATCACTATTTTCTTAAAAAACGGAGACAGCAAAGGCTGTAAACCTCTATGACACATCATCATATTGGTACAGAATGCAACTATGCATTAAAACAATATTGTCTTATTTTGAAATTTTCTCAAAATCTATGTGTTAACCCCTACGAAAAATTTAGTTTTTGGTAAATACATTATATACTGAAGCCTATAATCTTTTTGTTGTTTTAAAATTTCTAACCACATTCTACATTTTATTAATGTATGTTAAGCTCTTTTTCATGGTAAATGAGCAACATTATAATTTTTTTATCAATTAATTTAGTAAATCTCATAATACTCCCTAAATCGATGGAATAACCACTATATAAAATCACTATTTTCTTGAAAAACGGAGACAACAAAGGCTGTAAACCTCTATGAACATCATCATATGTTAGTGTAGGATGCAACTATGCATTAAAACAATACTGTCGTCTCTTTTGAAATTTTCTCAAAATCTATGTGTTAACTAACCCCTACGAAAATATTGCGTTTTGGTAAATACTTTATATACTGAAGCCTATAACCTTTAGTGTGTTTTTAAATTTCTAACCACATTATACATTTGTATTAATGTATTTGAAGCTCTTTTTCATGTATATGAAAATCGTTATAATTTTTTTTTATCAATTAATTTAGTAAAACTTCATAATCCTCCCTAAATTGATGGAATAACCACTATAAAATCACTATTTTCTTGAAAAACGGAGACGACAAAGGCTGTAAACCTCTATGAACATCATCATATATTAGTGCAGGATGCAAATATGCATTAAAACAATACTGTCGTATTTTTTGAAATTTTCTCAAAATCTATGTGTTAAATAACCCCTACAAAAATATGAGTTTTTGGTAAATACTTTATATACTGAAGCCTATAATCTTTAGTGTTGTTTTAAAATTTCTAACCATATTCTACATTTGTATTAATGTATTTTAAGATTTTTTTCATGGTATGCGGAAATCATCATAATTTTTTTTATCAATTAATTCAGTAAAACTTCATAATACTCCCTAAATCGATGGAATAACTACTGTAGTTCTTGAAAATGGAGAAAACAAAGGCTGTGAACCTCTATGAACATCATCATGTTAGTGCAGAATGCAATTATGCATTGAAACAATATTGTCGTATTTTTTGAAATTTTCTCAAAATCTATGTGTTTTGAGAAAATATGAGTTTTTGGTAAATACTTTATATACGAAGCCTATTTCTTTACTGTTGTTTTAAAATTTCTAACCATATTATACATTTGTATTAATGTATGCTTAACTATCTTTCATGGTAAATGAGCATCGTTCAATTGTTTTTATAATTAATTTAGTAAAACTTCATATACTCCCTAATTAGTGGACTAACCACTACAAATCACTATTTTTAAAGAAATGGAGACAAAAAATGTTCCACCTCTTTTTGACCATTATCATATATCAGTACAGGATGCAACTATGAATTAAAACAATATTGTCGTTTTTTTAAAATTTTCTCAAAATCTATGTGTTAACCCCTACGAAAATATTGAGTTTTTGGTAAACACTTTATATACTGAAGCCTATAATCTTTAGTGTTGTTTTAAAATTTCTAACCACATTCTACATTTTTATAAATGTATGCTAAACTCTCTTTCATGGTAAATGAGCATCGTTCAATTGTTTTATAAATTAATTCAGTAAAAGTTCATAATACTCCCTAAATCGATGGAATAACCACTATAAAATCACTTTTTTCTTGAAAAACGGAGAACGGAGAAAACAAATGTTTAAACATCTTTGAACATCATCATATGTTAGAGCAGGATGCAACTGTGCATTAAAATAATATTGTCGAATTTTTTGAAATTTTCTCAAAATCTATGTGTTTAACCTCAACGAAAATATTGAGTTTTTGGTAAATACTTTATATATTGAAGCCTATAATCTTTTGTGTGTTTTAAAATTTCTAACCACATTTTACATTTGTAG
Organism: Brassica napus; assembly: GCF_020379485.1. Lineage (NCBI taxonomy): Eukaryota > Viridiplantae > Streptophyta > Magnoliopsida > Brassicales > Brassicaceae > Brassica > Brassica napus. Next base: position 5,679 of record NW_026016115.1, on the reverse strand, counting down.
TAACGTATTTTAAGCTCTTTTTCATGGTATATGGAAATCGTTATAATTTTTTTATCAATTAATTTAATAAAACTTCATAATACTCCGTAAATCGATGAAATAACACTATAAAATCACTATTTCTTGAAAAACGGAGACAGCAAAGGCTGTAAACCTCTATGAACATCATCATATGTTAGTGCAGACAACTATGCATTAAAACAATATTGTCGTGTTTTTTGAAATTTTCTCAAAATCTATGTGCTTTGAGAAAATATTGAGTTTTTGGTAAACACTTTATATACTGAAGCCTATAATCTTTAGTGTTGTTTTAAAATTTCTAACCATATTCTACATTTTTATTAATGTATGTTAAACTCTCTTTCAAGGTAAATGAGCATCGTTCAATTGTTTTATAAATTAATTTAGTAAAACTTCATATACTCCCTAAATCGAATGAATAACCACTATAAAATCACTAAAAAAAATTTTCTTGAAAAACGGAGACAACAAAGGCTGTAAACCTCTATGAACATCATCATATATTAGTACATGATGCAATTATGCATTAAAACAATATTGTCGTATTTTTTTAATTTTTCTCAAAATCTATGTGTTAACTAACCCCTACGAAAATATTGAGTTTTTGGTAAATACTTTATATACTGAAGCCTATAATCTTTAGTGTTGTTTTAAAATTTCTAACCACATTCTACATTTGTATTAACATATTTTAAGCTTTTTCATGATATATGAAAATCGTTATAATTTTTTTATCAATTAATTTAGTAAACTTCATAATACTCCCTAAATCGATGGAATAACCACTATAAATCATTATTTTCTTGAAAAACTGAGACAAAAAAGGTTCCAACCTCTTTGAACATCATCATATGTTAGTGCAGGATGCAACTATGCATTAAACAATATTGTCGTATTTTTTGAAATTTTCTCAAAATTTATGTGTTAATCCTTACGAAAATATTGAGTTTGTTGGTAAATACCTTATATACAGAAGCCTATAATCTTTAGTGTTTTTTAAAATTTCTAACCACATTCTCATTTGTATTAACGTATTTTATGCTCTTTTTCATGGTAAATGAGAATCGCTATAATTTCTTTATCAATTAATTTAGTAAAACTTCATAATACTCCCTAAAACGATGGAATAACCACTATAAAATCATTATTTCTTGAAAAACGGAGACAACAAAGGCTGTAAACCTCTATGAACATCATCATATGTTAGTGCAGGATGCAACTATGCATTAAAACAATATTGTCGTATTTTTTGAAATTTCTCTCAAAATCTATATGTTAACCCCTACGAAAATATTGAGTTTTTGGTAAATATTTATATACTGAAGCCTATATCTTTACTTTTGTTTTAAAATTTCTAACCGTATTATACATTTGTATTATTGTATGCTTAAATCTCTTTCTTGGTAAATGAGCATCGTTCAATTGTTTTATAAATAATTTAGTAAAACTTCATATAATCCCTAAATTAGTGACTAGCCTTTATAAAATCGATATTCTTTAGTGAAATGGACACAAAAAAATGTTCCAAACCTCTTTGACCATCATCATATATTAGTAAAGGATGCAGCTATGCATTAAAACAATATTGTCGATTTTTTGAAATTTTCTCAAAATCTATGTGTTCCCCTACAAAAATAATGAGTTTTGGTAAATACTTTATATACAGAAGCCTATAATCTTTAGTGTTGTTTATAATTTCTAACCATATTCTACATTTGTATTAATGTATGCTTAAATCTCTTTTCAAGGTAAATGAGCATCGTTCAATTGTTTTATAAATTAATTTAGTAAAACTTCATATACTCCTTAAATTAGTGGACTAATCATTATAAAATCGCTATTCTCTAGAGAAATGGAGACAAAAAATGTTCCAAACCTCTTAGACCATCATCATATACTAGTACAGGAAGCAACTATGCATTAAAAAAATATTGTCGTATTTTTGAAATTTTCTCAAAATTTATGTGTTAACAACCCTACGAAAATATTGAGTTTTCTGTAAATACACTTATATACTGAAGCCTATAATTTTGTGTTGTTTTAAAATTTTTAACCACATTTACATTTTTATTAATATATTTTAAGCTCTTTTTCATGGTATGTGGAAATCATTATAATGGTTTATCAATTAATTTAGTAAAACTTCATAATATTCCTAAAACGATGGAATAACCACTATAAAATCACTATTTTCTTGAAAAACGGAGACAACAAAGGCTGTAAACCTCTATGAACATCATCATATGTTAGTGCATGATGCAACTATGCATTAAAACAATATTGTCTTATTTTTGAATTCTTTCTCAAATCTATGTGTTAACTAACTCCTACGAAAATATTGAATTTTGGAAAATACTTTATATACTGAAGCCTATAATCTTTATTGTTGTTTAAAATTTCAAACCACATTCTACGTTTGTATTAATGTATTTAAGCTCTTTTTCATGGTAAATGAGCGTCGTTAATTTTTGTATCAATTAATTTAGTAAAACTTCATAATACTCTCTAAATCTATGGAAAAAACCATTATAAAATCACTATTTTCTTGAAAAACGGAGACAACAAAGGCTGTAAACCTCTATGAACATCATCATATGTTAGTGCATGATGCAACTATGAATTAAAAATATATTGTCGTTTTTTTGAATTTTTTTCAAAATCTTTGTGTTAACTCCCCTACGAAAATATTGAGTTTTTGGTAAATACTTTATATACTGAAGCCTATAATCTTTTGTGTTGTTTAAAATTTCTAACCACATTCTACATTTGTATTAACGTATTTTAAGATCTTTTTCATGGTATATGAAAATCGTTATAATTTTTTATCAATTAATTTAGTAAAACTTCATAATACTCCCTAAATCGATGGAATAAACACTATAAAATCACTATTTTCTTGAAAAACGGAGACAACAAAGGTTTTAAACCTCTTTGAACATCATCATATATAGTACAGGATGCAACTAAGCATTAAAACAATATTTTATTTTTGAAATTTTCTCAAAATCTATGTGTAACTCCTACAAAAATATTGAGTTTTTGGTAAATAAACTATATATTGAAGCCTATAATCTTTAGTGTGTTTTAAAATTTCTAATCACTTTCTACATTTGTATTATGTCTTTTAAGCTCTTTTCATGGTATATGAAAATCGTTATAATTTGTTTTGTCAATTAATTTAGTAAAACTTCATAATCCTCCCTAAATCGATGGAATAACCACTATAAAATCACTATTTTCTTGAAAAACGGAGACAACAAACGCTGTAAACCTCTATGAACATCATCATATATTAGTACATGGTGCAACTATGCATTAAAACAATATTGTCGTATTTTTTGAAATTTTCTCAAAATCTATGTGTTAACCCCCCTACGAAAATATTTAGTTTTTGGTAAATATATTATATACTGAAGTCTATAATCTTTAGTGTTGTTTTAAAATTTCTAACCACATTTACATTTGTATTAATGTATTTTAAGCTCTTTTTCATGGTAAATGAGCATCGTTATAATTTTTTTATCAATTAATTTAGTAAAACTTCATAATACTCCCTAAATCGATGGAATAACCACTATAAAATCACTATTTTCTTGAGAAACGGAGACAACAAAGGTTGTAAACCTCAATGAACATCATCATATGTTAGTGCAGGATGCAACTATGCATTAAAACAATATTGTCGTATTTTTTGAAATTTCTCAAAATCTATGTGTCCCTACGAAAATATTGAGTTTTTGGTAAATACTTAATATACTGAAGCCTGTAATCTTTAGTGTTGTTTTAAAATTTCTAACCATATTCTACATTTGTATTAATGTATGCTTAAATATCTTTCAAGGTAAATGAGCATCGTTCAATTGTTTTTATAAATTAATTTAGTAAAACTTCAAATACTCCTTAAATTAGTGGACTAACCGTTATAAAATCGCTATTTCTAGAGAAATGGAGACAAAAAATGTTCCAAACCTTATTGACCATCATAATATATTCGTACAGGAAGCAACTATGCATTAAAAAAATTGTTGTATTTTTTGAAATTTCTCAAAATCTATGTGTTAACAACCCCTACGAAAATATTGAGTTTTCTGTAAATACATATATACTGAAGCCTATAATCTTTTGTGTTGTTTAATATTTCTAACCACATTTTACATTTGTATTAATATTTTTTAAGCTCTTTTTCATGGGGTGTGGAAAGTATAATATTGTTTATCAATTTATTTAGTAAAACTTCAAATACTCCCTAAAACGATGGAATAACCACTATAAAATCACTATTTTATTGAAAAACGGAGACAACAAAGGCTGTAAACCTCTTGAACATCATTATATGTTAGTGCAGGATGCAACTATGCATTAAAACAATATTGTCGTATTTTTGGAAATTTTTCAAAATCTATGAGTTAACTAAACCATACGAAAATATTGAGTTTTTGGTAAATACTTTATATACTGAAGCCTATAATCTTTAGTGTTGTTTTAAAATTTCTAACCACATTCTACATTTGTATTAATGTATTTTAAGATCTTTTCATGGTATATGAAAATCGATATAATTTTATCAATTAATTTAGTAAAACTTCATAATACTCCTAAATCGATGGAATAAACACTATAAAAACTCTTTTTTCTTGAAAAACGGAGACAACAGAGGCTTGTAAACCTTATGAACATCATCATATGTTAGTGCAGGATGCAACTATGCATTAAAACAATATTGTCTTATTTTTGAAATTTTCTCAAAATCTATGTGTTAACCCCTACGAAAATATGAGTTTTGGTAAATACATATATACTGAAGCCTATAATCTTTATGTTGTTTTTAAAATTTCTAACCACATTACATTGTATTAATGTGTTAAGCTCTTTTTCATGGTATAATGAGCAACATTATAATTTCTTTATCAATTAATTTGTAGAAAATCTCATATACTCCCTAAATCGATGGAATAAACCACTATAAAATACTATTTTCTTGAAAACGGAGACAACAAAGGCTGTAAACCTCTATGAACATCATCATATGTTAGTGTAGGATGCAACTATGCATTAAAACAATACTGTCGTCTCTTTTGAAATTTTCTCAAAATCATGTGTTAAACTAACCCCCTACGAAAATATTGCGTTTTTGGTAAATACTTTATATACTGAAGCCTATAACCTTTAGTGGTTTTTAAATTTCTAACCACATTATACATTTGTATTAATGTATTTGAAGCTCTTTTTCATGGTATATGAAAATCTATAATTTTTTTTTATCAATAATTTAGTAAAACTTCATAATACTCCCTAATTGATGGAATAACCACTATAAAATCACTATTTTCTTGAAAAACGGAGACGACAAAGGGCTATAACCCTCTATGACATCAGCATAGATTTAGTGCATGGATGCAAATATGCATGAAAAACACTATTGTCGTATTTTTTGAAATTTTCTCAAACTTATGGTGTTAAATTTAAATAACCCCTACAAATATGGAGTTTTTGGTAAATCTTTATATACGGACGCCTAATCTTAGTGTTGTTTAAATTTCTAACCCATATTCTACATTTGTATTACTTGTATTTTAAGATTTTCTTTCATGGTATGCTCATAATTTTTTTATCATTAATTTAGTAAAACTTCATAATACTCCCTAAATCGATGGAATA
>NW_026016114.1:0-33920 GCF_020379485.1 Brassica napus | reverse complement strand
ATGATGATGTTCAAAGAGGTTGGAGCCTTTGTTGTTCTCCGTTTTTCAAGCAAATAGTGATTTTATAGTGGTTATTCCATCGATTTAGGGAGTATTATGAAATTTACAAAAGTAATTGATAAAAAAAGTTATAAACGATTCCCTTTAACCATGAAAAGAGCTTAAAATAATTAATAAAAATGTAGAATGTGGTTAGAATTTTATTTTCAACACACACTAACGATATAGCTTCAGTATATAAAAACATTTACCAAAAAACTCAATATTTCGTAGGGGTTAGCACATAGATTTTGAGAAAATTCAAAAATACGGACATATTTTTTTAAGCATAGTTGCATTCTTCTAGTAACGTATGATGATGTTGTTCAAAAAAGGTTGGCCTTTGTTGTCTCCGTTTTAAAAGCAAATAGTGATTTCATAGCGGTTTATTCTCATTATTTAAGGAGTATTATGAAGTTTTACTAAAGTAATTGATAAAAAAGTTATAACGATTCCTTATACCATGAAAAGAGCTTTAAATACATAATACAAATGTAGAATGTGGTTAATTAGTTTAAATTTTAAAAACAACACTAAAGATTATAGGCTTCAGTATTTAAAACATTTACCAAAAACTCAATATTTCGTAGGGGTTACACAAGATTTTGAGAAATTGAAAATAAAAAACCAAAATACGATTTTTTAATGCATAGTTGCATCCTCTAGTAACGTATGATATGTTCAAAAGGTTTGGAGCCTTTGTTGTCTCCGTTTTAAACAAAATAGTGATTTTATAGTGGTTATTCCATCGATTTAGGAAGTATTATGAAGTTTTACTAAAGTATTAATATAAAAGTTATAACGATTCCCTTATACCATGAAAAGAGTTAAAATACATTAATACAAATGTAGAATGTGTTAGAAATTTTAAAACAACACTAAAGATTATAGGCTTCAGTATAAAAACATTATACAAAAACTCAATATTTTCGTAGGGGTTAAACATAGATTTTGAGAAATTTAAAAAAAATACGACAATTTTTTTAATGCATAGTTGCATTCTCTAGTAACGTATGATAATGTTCAAAGAGGTTTGGAGCCTTTGTTGTCTCCGTTTTATCAACAAATAGTGATTTATAGTGTTATTCCATCGATTTAGGAGTATTATGAAGTTTTACTAAAGTAATTGATAAAAAAAAGTTATAACGATTCCCTTATACCATGAAAAGAGCTTTAAAATACATTAATAAAAATGTTAGAATGTGTTAGAAATTTTAAAACAACACTAAAGATTATAGGCTTCAGTATATAAAACATTTACCAAAAAACTCAATATTTTCGTAGGGGTTAACACATAGATTTGGAAAATTTCAAAAAATACGACAATTTTGTTTTTAATGCATAGTTGCTTCCTCTAGTAACGTATGAATGTTCAAAGAGGTTTGGAGCTTTGTTGTCTCCGTTTTTCAAAAATAGTGATTTTATAGTGGTTATTCCATCGATTTTTGAGATATTATGAAGTTTTACTAAAGTAATTGATAAAAAAGTTATAACGATTCCCTTATACCATGAAAAGAGCTTAAATACATTAATACAAATGTAGAATGTGGTTAGAAATTTTAAAACAACACTAAAGATTATAGGCTTCAGTATATAAAACATTTACAAAAAACTCAATATTTTCGTAGGGGTTAGCACATAGATTTTGAGAAAATTCAAAAAATACGACAATATTGTTTAATGATAATGCATCCTCTAGTAACGTATGATGATGTTCAAAGGGTTTGGAGCCTTTGTTGTCTCCGTTTTCAACAAAATAGTGATTTTATAGTGGTTATTCATCGATTTAGGGAGTATTATGAAGTTTTACTAAAGTAATTGATAAAAGGTTATAACGATTCCCTTATACCATGAAAAGAGCTTAAAATACATTAATACAAATGTAGAATATGGTTAGAAATTTTAAAACAACACTAAAGATTATAGGCTTCAGTATATAAAACATTTACAAATAACTCAATATTTTCGTAGGGTTAGCACATAGATTTTGAGAAAATTTCAAAAAATACGACAATATTTTTTTAATGCATAGTTGCATCCTCTAGTAACGTATGATAATGTTCAAAGAGGTCTGGAGCCTTTGTTGTCTCCGTTTTTCAACAAAATAGTGATTTTATAGTGGTTATTCCATCGATTTAGGGAGTATTATGAAGTTTTACTAAAGTAATTGATAAAAAGGTTATAACGATTCCCTTATACCATGAAAAGAGCTTAAAATACATTAATACAAATGTAGAATGTGGTTAGAAATTTTAAAACAACACTAAAGATTATAGGCTTCAGTATATAAAACATTTACCAAAAACTCAATATTTTCGTAGGGGTTATAACACATAGATTTTGAGAAAATTTCAAAAAATACGACAATATTGTTTTAATGCATAGTTGCATCCTCTAGTAACATATGATGATGTTCAAAGAGGTTTGGAGCCTTTGTTGTCTCCGTTTTCAACAAATAGTGATTTTATATTGGTTATTCCATCGATTTAGGGAGTATTATGAAGTTTTACTAAAGTAATTGATAAAAAAAGTTATAACGATTCCCTTATACCATGAAAAGAGCTTAAAATACATTAATACAAATGTAGAATGTGGTTAGAAATTTTAAAACAACACTAAAGATATAGGCTTCAGTATATAAAACATTTACCAAAAACTCAATATTTTCGTAGGGGTTAGCACATAGATTTTGAGAAAATTTCAAAAAATACGACAATATTTTTTAATGCATAGTTGCATCCTCTAGTAACGTATGATGATGTTCAAAAAGTGTTTGGAGCCTTTGTTGTCTCCGTTTTTAAAGCAAATAGTGATTTTATAGCGGTTATTCCATCGATTTAGGGAGTATTATGAAGTTTTACTAAAGTAATTGATAAAAAAGTTATAACGATTCCTTATACCATGAAAGAGCTTAAATACATTAATACAAATGTAGAATATGGTTAGAAATTTTAAAACAACACTAAAGATTATAGGCTTCAGTATATAAAACATTTACCAAAAACTCAATATTTTCGTAGGGGTTAGCACAAAGATTTTGAGAAAAATTTCAAAAATACGAAATATTTTTTAATGCATAGTTGCATCCTCTAGTAACGTATGATGATGTTCAAAGAGGTTTGGAGCCTTTGTTGTCTCCGTTTTTCAACAAAATAGTGATTTTATAGTGGTTATTCCATCGATTTAGGGAGTAGTATTATGAAGTTTTACTAAAGTATTGATAAAAAAGTTATAACGATCCCTTATACCATGAAAAGAGCTTAAAAATACATTAATACAAATGTAGAATGTGGTTAGAAATTTTAAAACAACACTAAGGATTATAGGCTTCAGTATATAAAACATTTACAAAAAACTCAATATTTTTCGTAGGGGTTAGCACATAGATTTTGAGAAAATTTCAAAAAATACGACAATATTTTTTAATGCATAGTTGCATCCTCTAGTAACGTATTATGATGATGTTCAAAAAGGTTGGAGCCTTTGTTGTCTCCGTTTAAAAAGCAAATAGTGATTTTATAGGTTATTCCATCGATTTAGGAGTATTATGAAGTTTTACTAAAGTAATTGATAAAAAAGTTATAACGATTCCCTTATACCATGAAAAGAGCTTAAAATACATTAATACAAATGTAGAATGTGGTTAGAAATTTTAGAAACAACACTAAAGATTATAGGCTTCAGTATATAAAACATTTACAAAAAAACTCATATATTTCGTAGGGGTTAGCACATAGATTTTGAGAAAATTTCAAAAAATACGACAATATTTTTTAATGCATAGTTGCATCCTCTAGTAACATGATGATGTTCAAAGAGGTTTGGAGCCTTTGTTGTCTCCGTTTTTCAAAGAATAGTGATTTTATGTTTGGTTATTCCATCGATTTAGGAGTATATGAGAGTATTATGAATTTTACAAAAGTAATGATAAAAAGTTATAACGATTCCCTTAACCATGAAAAGAGCTTAAAATACATTAATAAAAATGTAGAATGTGGTTAGAAATTTTAAACAACACTAAAGATTATAGGCTTCAGTATATAAAACATTTACCAAAAACTCAATATTTCGTAGGGGTTAGCACATAGATTTGAGAAAAATTTCAAAAAATACGACAATATTTTTTTAATGCATAGTTGCATCCTCAACATATAATGATGTTCAAAGTGGTTTGGAGCCTTTGTTGTCTCCGTTTTTCAACAAAATAGTGATTTTATAGTGGTTATTCGATCGATTTAGGGAGTAGGTATTATGAAGTTTTACTAAAGTAATTGATAAAAAAGTTATAACGATTCCCTTATACCATGAAAAGAGCTTAAAATACATTAATAAAAATGTAGAATGTGGTTAGAAAATTTAAAACAACACTAAAGATTATAGGCTTCAGTGTATAAAACATTTACAAAAACTCAATATTTCAGAGATTGAGAAAAAATTTCAAAAAAATACGACAATATTTTTTAATGCATAGTTGCATCCCTAGTAACATATAATGATGTTCAAAGTGGTTTGGAGCCTTTGTTGTCTCCGTTTTTCAACAAAATAGTGATTTTATAGTGGTTATTCCATCGATTTAGGGAATATTATGAAGTTTTACTAAAGTAATTGATAAAAAAGTTATAACAATTCCCTTATACCATGAAAAGAGCTTAAAATACATTAATACAAATGTAGAATGTGATTAGAAATTTTAAAACAACCACTACAAGAAATATGTACATTCTTAGCTCACGAAAAACGCTATAGTAGGCCTTTCATAGCGTTTTCTCATATGCTATGTCATCGGCAGCTATCATAGCTTCCCTTGATTAGCATTTTAAAAGTTGCGAAATGTGCAGATACTAAGCAATACTTGAATGTTGTTATTAATTTAATTATAGCACTATTTTTGTTACAAATTGATTGTGATTCGTATATTCGTGCTATAATAGGTTCTTTGTACAATAAACCACAAATAATTATAATTAAAAAATAAATAATAAAAATAAAACTGAAATTACTTTATAATTAAAAAATAAAATAATTTTTTATAAATTTAAATTGGTTACAAATAATTCTGGTTACTAAACTAAACCAGATATTAAAAAATAAAGTTAGACCACTACAATTTCCTAACTTCTACACCAAACCAACCTAAAAAAAAAAAATTAACCCTAATCAAACGCCCCGCTTCTTCTCTTACGCCTCCATGTCATCGCGTCTTTTCCTTGGCTCGGACCTGCTCGCCGTCGTCACCGTCTCTCACACCAGAGCTCGGACCTTGCTCGCTGTTGTCGTCTCCAACAGATCTTCCTCTCCTCCATTTTCTTCCACCATCTCGTCGTCGTCGCGTCTTCTTCTCCCTCCTTCCTTGTAGAGGTGGAGAATACATGTCCGTCTCTGCCTCCTCCGCCGTAAAGCTCAAACCGTAAATCTTTCCATACCAGAGCTTTTCTACTTCTGTTTGCGAATGACATATGACTCAGGGGCTGGTCACACCAGAGCTCCTCGTTGGCGTCGTCGTTGTTGAAAGATGATGAGAGGGAAGCAATGGAGAGAAGGATGTGAGAGTTGTTAAAGATTTGATAATGAAAAATTGATGTCGAAGAGACAAAGTTCTGGAGAGAAGGAAGATTGGAAGAAGAAAATTGAAAAGAAGAAAAGGAATCGACAGAAGAAAATCTTGGAGAGAGAGAGATACACACAAAAATTGAATCTGAACCGTTGATTATAATTATCAATGGCTAAAAATGGCGATCCTCACATCACTATCTTAACCAATAGAAAATTAGGAGTATTTTTTTTTCTTTTTGTCTTCGACAAGAGTGTAATTTATTAGTTTAGTTTATTAAAGCTTTAAGAGTATATAGAAGGTATGGTGAGTTTGTTTACGTAGGGTATATGATCAAGACAAGTTTGAGAAGAATGGTTTTTTATGTTTCAAATAGAGTTTAATTATAGAATGAAGATTTAGGGTCTGTGTTTGAAAGTTATAGAATAAGATTTAAAAGATGAATTTGATTTTCATTTTAAGTTTTGAGGTTATAGTATATGAAGATTAGAAATTAAAGTTTATGTTTGAATTTTAGAACTTTAAAAAAAATATTTAGGTGTTTGTAGTGTTTGTAATTTATATGTTAAGATTTGGTGTTTAGGTAGAAATATATTTTTTTTACAGTGTAGATTTCAATTTTTGGTACATACATAGGTTTAGAGTATATATGGGGTTTGTGGAAAAGGTTTGGACTTAGATATAGGGTTTGGAATTTAAATTTTTAATTTAGGGGTTATATAATGTTAAATGAATATAAAATACATGTAAAGATTTAATTATAAAATTAAAGAATTTTGGAATTACAAATTGTGTTTAAAATAAAAAATAGAGCTTATGATTGGTACGTAATTTAAGTTTAGAGTTATAGTGTTTGAAATATAATGTTAGAAAATAGCTTTTCTTAGCGTTAGAAAAATGCTATTATATGTCTTTGAAAGTATTATGGAAGCCGCTTAAATAACTTTTTTGGCGCTTAAGTAAAATTTTCCGCTAAGTACTGGTGGAATGAGTGATTTATATTCCCGCTTACTTAATCTTGAAAATAGCATTAATTAAGTGTTATTTTAGGTTTCACTCTATCATAGCGTTTATCGAATGCTATTATATATTACGAAAATTTCAAACACACCTACGATAGCAGTTCAGTAAAACGTGCTATAACAATGTGCTATCAATGTGAACTTTTTTTGTAGTGAACACTAAAGATTATAGGCTTCAGTATATAAAACATTTACCAAAAACTCAATATTTTCGTAGGGGTTAACACATAGATTTTGAGAAAATTTCAAAAAATACGACAATATTGTTTTAATGCATAGTTTCATCCTCCACTAACGTATGATGATGTTAAAATAGTGATTTCATAGTGGTTATTGCAAAGATTTATGGAGGATTTAGTAAGTTTTACTAAAGCAATTTAGAAACAAAAATTATAACGATTCCCTTATACAATGAAAAAGAGCTTAAAAAACTTTAAGACAAATTTAGAATGTGGCTAGAAATTTCAAAACAACACTAAAAATTATAGGCTTCAGTATATAAAACATTTACCAAAACCTTAATCTTTTCATAGGGGTTAAGACATAGATTTTGAGAAAATTTCAAAAAATAAGACAATATTTTTTAATGCATAGCTGCATCCTCAGTAACATATATGATGTTTTAAAGAAGTTTGGAGCCTTTGTTGTCTCCGTTTTTCAAACAAATAGTGATTTTATAGCGGTTATTCCATCGATTTATGGGAGTATTATGAAGTTTTATTAAATTAATTGATAAAAAAATTATAACGATTCCTTATACCATGAAAAAGAGCTTAAAATACCTTAATTCAAATTTAGAATGTGGTTAGAAATTTTAAAACAACAGTATAATTTATAAGCTTCAGTATATAAAACATTTACCAAAAACTCAATATTTTCAAAGGGGTTAGCACATAGATTTTGAGAAAATTTCAAAAAATACGACAATTTTGTTTTAATGCATAGTTGCATCCTCTAGTAACGTATGATAATGTTCAAAGAGGTTTGGAGCCTTTGTTGTCTCCGTTTTTCAACAAAATAGTGATTTTATAGTGGTTATTCCATCGATTTAGGGAGTATTATGAAGTTTTACTAAAGTAATTGATAAAAAGGTTATAACGATTCCCTTATACCATGAAAAGAGCTTAAAATACATTAATACAAATGTAGAATGTGGTTAGAAATTTTAAAACAACACTAAAGATTATAGGCTTCAGTATATAAAAAATTTACCAAAAACTCAATATTTTCGTAGGGGTTATAACACATAGATTTTGAGAAAATTTCAAAAAATACGACAATATTGTTTTAATGCATAGTTGCATCCTCTAGTAACGTATGATGATGTTCAAAGAGGTTGGAGCCTTTGTTGTCTCCGTTTTCAACAAAATAGTGATTTTATAGTGGTTATTCCATCGATTTAGGGAGTATTATGAAGTTTTACTAAAGTAATTGATAAAAAAGTTATAACGATTCCCTTATACCATGAAAAGAGCTTAAAATACATTAATAAAATGTAGAATGGTTGGTTAGAATTTTAAAACAACACTAAAGATTATAGGCTTCAGTATATAAAACATTTACCAAAAACTCAATATTTTCGTAGGGGTTAGCACATAGATTTTGAGAAAATTTCAAAAAATACGACAATATTTTTTTAATGCATAGTTGCATCCTCTAGTAACGTATGATGATGTTCAAAAGGTTTGGAGCCTTGTTGTCTCCGTTTTAAAAGCAAATAGTGATTTCATAGCGGTTATTCCATCGATTTAGGGAGTATTATGAAGTTTTACTAAAGTAATTGATAAAAAAGTTATAACGATTCCCTTATACCATGAAAAGAGCTTAAAATACATTAATACAAATGTAGAATGTGGTTAGAAATTTTAAAACAACACTAAAGATTATAGGCTTCAGTATATAAAACATTTACAAAAACTCAATATTTCGTAGGGGTTAGCACATAGATTTTGAGAAAATTTCAAAAAATACGACAATATTTTTTAATGCATAGTTGCATCCTCTAGTAACGTATGATAATGTTCAAAGAGGTTTGGAACCTTTGTTGTCTCCGTTATTCAACAAAATAGTGATTTTAAAGTGGTTATTCCATAGATTTTGAGAGTATAATGAAGTTTTACTAAAGTAATTGATAAAAAATATAACGATTCCCTTATACCATGAAAAGAGCTTAAAATACATTAATACAAATATAGAATGTGGTTAGAAATTTTAAAACAACACTAAAGATTATAGGCTTCAGTATATAAAACATTTACCAAAAACTCAATATTTTCGTAGGGGTTAATACATAGATTTTGAGAAAATTTCAAAAAATACGACAATATTGTTTTAATGCATAGTTGCATCCTCCACTAACGTATGATGATGTTAAAATAGTGATTTTATAGTGGTTATTGCATAAATTTATGGAGGATTTAGTAAGTTTTACTAAAGCAATTTAGAAACAAAAATTATAACGATTCCCTTATACAATGAAAAAGAGCTTAAAAAACTTTAATACAAATTTAGAATGTGGCTAGAAATTTCAAAACAACACTAAAAATTATAGGCTTCAGTATATAAAACATTTACCAAAAACTCAAATTTTCGTAGGGGTTAAGACATAGATTTTGAGAAAATTTCAAAAAATACGACAATATTTTTTAATGCATAGTTGCATCCTCCAGTAACGTATGATGATGTTCAAAGAGGTTTGGAGCCTTTTTGTCTCCGTTTTCAAAAAATAGTGATTTTATAGCGGTTATTCCATCGATTTAGGGAGTATTATGAAGTTTTACTAAAGTAATTGATAAAAAAGTTATAATGATTCCCTTATACCATGAAAAGAGCTTAAAATACATTAATACAAATTTAGAATGTGGTTAGAAATTTTAAAACAACACTAAAGATTATAGGCTTCAGTATATAAAACATTTACCAAAAACTCAATATTTTCGTAGGGGTTAGCACATAGATTTTGAGAAAATTTCAAAAAATACGACAATTTTGTTTTAATGCATAGTTGCATCCTCTAGTAACGTATGATATGTTCAAAGAGGTTGGAGCCTTTGTTGTCTCCGTTTTTCAACAAAATAGTGATTTTATAGTGGTTATTCCATCGATTTAGGGAGTATTATGAAGTTTTACTAAAGTAATTGATAAAAAAGTTATAATGATTCCCTTATACCATGAAAAGAGCTTAAAATACATTAATACAAATGTAGAATGTGGTTAGAAATTTTAAAACAACACTAAAGATTATAGGCTTCAGTATATAAAACATTTACAAAAAACTCAATATTTCGTAGGGGTTACACATTATAGATTTTGAGAATATTTCAAAAAATACGACAATATTTTTTTAATGCATAGTTGCATCCTCTAGTAACGTATGATGATGTTCAAAGAGGTTTGGAGCCTTTGTTGTCTCCGTTTTTCAACAAAATAGTGATTTTATAGTGGTTATTCGATCGATTTAGGGAGTATTATGAAGTTTTACTAAAATATTTGATAAAAAAGTTATAACGATTCCCTTATACCATGAAAAGAGCTTAAAATAAATTAATATAAATGTAGAATATGGTTAGAAATTTTAAAACAACACTAAAGATTATAGGCTTCAGTATATAAAACATTTACAAAAACTCAATATTTTCGTAGGGGTAGCACATAGATTTTGAGAAATTTCAAAAAATACGACAATATTTTTTTAATGCATAGTTGCATCCTCTAGTAACGTATGATAATGTTCAAAGAGGTTTGGAGCCTTTGTTGTCTCCGTTTTCAACAAATAGTGATTTTATAGTGGTTATTCCATCGATTTGAGAGTATTATGAAGTTTTACTAAAGTAATTGATAAAAAAGATAACGATTCCCTATACCATGAAAAGAGCTTAAAATACATTAATACAAATGTAGAATGTGGTTAGAAATTTTAAAACAACACTAAAGATTATAGGCTTCAGTATATAAAACATTTACAAAAAACTCAATATTTCGTAGGGGTTAACACATAGATTTTGGGAAAATTTAAAAAATACGACAATTTTTTTTTAATGCATAGTTGCATCCTCTAGTAACGTATGATAATGTTCAAGAGGTTTGGAGCCTTTGTTGTCTCCGTTTTTCAACAAAATAGTGATTTTATAGTGGTTATTCCATCGATTTTGAGGAATTATGAAGTTTTACTAAAGTAATTGATAAAAAAGTTATAACGATTCCCTTATACCATGAAAAGAGCTTAAAATACATTAATAAAAATGTAGAATGTGGTTAGAAATTTTAAAACAACACTAAAGATTATAGGCTTCAGTATATAAAACATTACAAAAAACTCAATATTTTCGTAGGGGTTAGCACATAGATTTTGAGAAAATTTCAAAAATACGACAATATTGTTTAATGCATAGTTGCATCCTCTAGTAACGTATGATGATGTTCAAAGAGGTTTGGAGCCTTTGTTGTCTCCGTTTTTCAACAAAATAGTGATTTTATAGTGGTTATTCCGATCGATTTAGGGAGTATTATGAAGTTTTACTAAAGTAATTGATAAAAAAGTTATAACGATTCCCTTATACCATGAAAAGAGCTTAAAATACATTAATACAAATGTAGAATATGGTTAGAAATTTTAAAACAACACTAAAGATTATAGGCTTCAGTATATAAAACATTTACCAAAAAACTCAATATTTTCGTAGGGTTAGCACATAGATTTTGAGAAAATTTCAAAAAATACGACAATATTTTTTTAATGCATAGTTGCATCCTCTAGTAACGTATGATGTTCAAAGAGGTTTGGAGCCTTTGTTGTCTCCGTTTTCAACAAATAGTGATTTTATAGTGGTTATTCCATCGATTTAGGGAGTATTATGAAGTTTTACTAAAGTAATTGATAAAAAAGTTATAACGATTCCCTTATACCATGAAAAGAGCTTAAAATACATTAATACAAATGTAGAATGTGGTTAGAAATTTTAAAACAACACTAAAGATTATAGGCTTCAGTATATAAAAAATTTACCAAAAACTCAATATTTTCGTAGGGTTATAGCACATAGATTTTGAGAAAATTTCAAAAAATACGACAATATTGTTTTAATGCATAGTTGCATCCTCTAGTAACGTATGATGATGTTCAAAGAGGTTTGGAGCCTTTGTTGTCTCCGTTTTCAAGCAAATAGTGATTTTATAGTGGTTATTCCATCGATTTAGGGAGTATTATGAAGTTTTACTAAAGTAATTGATAAAAAAGTTATACGATTCCCTTATACCATGAAAAGAGCTTAAAATACATTAATACAAATGTAGAATGTGGTTAGAAATTTTAAAACAACACTAAAGATTATAGGCTTCAGTATATAAAACATTTACCAAAAACTCAATATTTCGTAGGGGTTAGCACATAGATTTTGAGAAAATTTCAAAAAATACGACAATATTTTTTTAATGCATAGTTGCATCCTCTAGTAACGTATGATGATGTTCAAAGAGGTTTGGAGCCTTTGTTGTCTCCGTTTTTCAACAAAATAGTGATTTTATAGTGGTTATTCCATCGATTTAGGGAGTATTATGAAGTTTTACTAAAGTATTTGATAAAAAAGTTATAACGATTCCCTTATACCATGAAAAGAGCTTAAAATACATTAATACAAATGTAGAATATGGTTAGAAATTTTAAAACAACACTAAAGATTATAGGCTTCAGTATATAAAACATTTACAAAAACTCAATATTTTCGTAGGGGTTAGCACATAGATTTTGAGAAAATTTCAAAAAATACGACAATATTTTTTAATGCATAGTTGCATCCTCTAGTAACGTATGATAATGTTCAAAGAGGTTTGGATTTGTTGTCTCCGTTTTTCAACAAATAGTGATTTTATAGTGGTTATTCCATCGATTTAGGAGTATTATGAAGTTTTACTAAAGTAATTGATAAAAAAATTATAACGATTCCTTATACCATGAAAAGAGCTTAAAATACATTAATACAAATGTAGAATGTGGTTAGAAATTTTAAAACAACACTAAAGATTATAGGCTTCAGTATATAAAACATTTACCAAAAACTCAATATTTTCGTAGGGGTTAACACATAGATTTTGAGAAAATTTCAAAAAATACGACAATATTGTTTTAATGCATAGTTGCATCCTCCACTAACGTATGATGATGTTAAATTGTGATTTTATAGTGGTTATTGCATAAATTTATGGAGGATTTAGTAAGTTTTACTAAAGCAATTTAGAAACAAAAATTATAACGATTCCCTTATACCATGAAAAAGAGCTTAAAAAACTTTAATACAAATTTAGAATGTGGTTAGAAATTTTAAAACAACACTAAAATTATAGGCTTCAGTATATAAAACATTTACCAAAAACTCAATATTTTCGTAGGGGTTAAGACATAGATTTTGAGAAAATTTCAAAAAAAATACGACAATATTTTTTTAATGCATAGTTGCATCCTCTAGTAACGTATGATGATGTTCAAAGAGGTTTGGAGCCTTTTTGTCTCCGTTTTCAACAAATAGTGATTTTATAGCGGTTATTCCATCGATTTGGAGTATTATGAAGTTTTTTATAAAGTAATTGATAAAAAATTATAACGATTCCCTTATACCATGAAAAGAGTTCAAAATATATTAATACAAATGTAGAATGTGGTTAGAAATTTTAAAAACAACACTAAAGATTATAGGCTTCAGTATATAAAACATTTACCAAAAACTCAATATTTTCGTAGGGGTTAGCACATAGATTTTGAGAAAATTTCAAAAAAATACGACAATTTTGTTTTAATGCATAGTTGCATCCTCTAGTAACGTATGATAATGTTCAAAGAGGTTTGGAGCCTTTGTTGTCTCCGTTTTTCAACAAAATAGTGATTTTATAGTGGTTATTCGATCGATTTAGGGAGTATTATAAAGTTTTACTAAAGTAATTGATAAAAAAGTTATAACGATTCCCTTATACCATGAAAAGAGCTTAAAATACATTAATACAAATGTAAGAATGGGTTAGAAATTTTAAAACAACACAAAAGATTATAGGCTTCGGTATATAAAACATTTACAAAAAACTCAATATTTTCGTAGGGGTTATTTCAAAAAATTATAGGCACATAGATTTTGAGAATATTTCAAAAAATACGACAATATTTTTTTAATGCATAGTTGCATCCTCTAGTAACGTATGATGATGTTCAAAGAGGTTGGAGCCTTTGTTGTCTCCGTTTTCAACAAATAGTGATTTTATAGTGGTTATTCCATCGATTTAGGGAGTATTGAAGTTTTACTAAATAATTGATAAAAAAGTTATAACGATTCCCTTATACCATGAAAAGAGCTTAAAATACATTAATACAAATGTAGAATGTGGTTAGAAATTTTAAAACAACACTAAAGATTATAGGCTTCAGTATATAAAACATTTACAAACTAATCAATATTTCGTAGGGGTTAGCACATAGATTTTGAGAAAATTTCAAAAAATACGACAATATTTTTTAATGCATAGTTGCATCCTCTAGTAACGTATGATATGTTCAAAGAGGTTTGGAGCCTTTGTTGTCTCCGTTTTTCAACAAAATAGTGATTTTATAGTGGTTATTCCATCGATTTAGGGAGTATTATGAAGTTTTACTAAAGTAATTGATAAAAAGTTATAACGATTCCCTTATACCATGAAAAGAGCTTAAAATACATTAATACAAATGTAGAATGTGGTTAGAAATTTTAAAACAACACTAAAGATTATAGGCTTCAGTATATAAAACATTTACCAAAAACTCAATATTTTCGTAGGGGTTAACACATAGATTTTGAGAAAATTTCAAAAAATACGACAATTTTGTTTAATGCATAGTTGCATCCTCTAGTAACGTATGATAATGTTCAAAGAGGTTTGGAGCCTTTGTTGTCTCCGTTTTTCAACAAAATAGTGATTTTATAGTGGTTATTCCATCGATTTTGAGGAGTATTATGAAGTTTTACTAAAGTAATTGATAAAAAGTTATAACGATTCCCTATACCATGAAAAGAGCTTAAAATACATTAATACAAATGTAGAATGTGGTTAGAAATTTTAAAACAACACTAAAGATTATAGGCTTCAGTATATAAAACATTTACAAAAAACTCAATATTTTCGTAGGGGTTAGCACATAGATTTTGAGAAAATTTCAAAAAATACGACAATATTGTTTTAATGCATAGTTGCATCCTCTAGTAACGTATGATGATGTTCAAAGGGTTTGGAGCCTTTGTTGTCTCCGTTTTCAACAAATAGTGATTTTATAGTGGTTATTCCATCGATTTAGGGAGTATTATGAAGTTTTACTAAAGTAATTGATAAAAAAGTTATAACGATTCCCTTATACCATGAAAAGAGCTTAAAATACATTAATACAAATGTAGAATATGGTTAGAAATTTTAAAACAACACTAAAGATTATAGGCTTCAGTATATAAAACATTTACAAATAACTCAATATTTTCGTAGGGTTAGCACATAGATTTTGAGAAAATTTCAAAAAATACGACAATATTTTTTAATGCATAGTTGCATCCTCTAGTAACGTATGATGTTCAAAGAGGTTTGGAGCCTTTGTTGTCTCCGTTTTTCAACAAATAGTGATTTTATAGTGGTTATTCCATCGATTTAGGGAGTATTATGAAGTTTTACTAAAGTAATTGATAAAAAAGTTATAACGATTCCCTTATACCATGAAAAGAGCTTAAAATACATTAATAAATGTAGAATGTGGTTAGAAATTTTAAAACAACACTAAAGATTATAGGCTTCAGTATATAAAACATTTACCAAAACTCAATATTTTCGTAGGGTTTAACACATAGATTTTGAGAAAATTTCAAAAAATACGACAATATTGTTTTAATGCATAGTTGCATCCTCTAGTAACGTATGATGATGTTCAAAGAGGTTGGAGCCTTTGTGTCTCCGTTTTTCAACAAATAGTGATTTTATAGTGGTTATTCCATCGATTTAGGGAGTATTATGAAGTTTTACTAAAGTAATTGATAAAAAAGTTATAACGATTCCCTTATACCATGAAAAGAGCTTAAAATACATTAATAAAATGTAGAATGTGGTTAGAAATTTTAAAAACAACACTAAAGATTATAGGCTTCAGTATATAAAAATTTACCAAAAACTCAATATTTTCGTAGGGGTTAGCACATAGATTTTGAGAAAATTTCAAAAAATACGACAATATTTTTAATGCATAGTTGCATCCTCTAGTAACGTATGATGATGTTCAAAAGGTTTGGAGCCTTTGTTGTCTCCGTTTTAAAAGCAAATAGTGATTTTATAGCGGTTATTCCATCGATTTAGGGAGAGTATTATGAAGTTTTACTAAAGTAATTGATAAAAAAGTTATAACGATTCCATTATACCATGAAAAGAGCTTAAAATACATTAATACAAATGTAGAATATGGTTAGAAATTTTAAAACAACACTAAAGATTATAGGCTTCAGTATATAAAACATTTACCAAAAACTCAATATTTTCGTAGGGGTTAGCACATAGATTTTGAGAAAATTTCAAAAAATACGACATATTTTTTTAATGCATAGTTGCATCCTTTAGTAACGTATGATAATGTTCAAAGAGGTTTGGAGCCTTTGTTGTCTCCGTTTTTCAACAAAATAGTGATTTTATAGTGGTTATTCCATCGATTTAGGAGAGTATTATGAAGTTTTACTAAAGTAATTGATAAAAAAGTTATAACGATTCCCTTATACCATGAAAAGAGCTTAAAATACATTAATACAAATGTAGAATGTGGTTAGAAATTTTAAAACAACACTAAAGATTTAGGCTTCAGTATATAAAACATTTACAAAAAACTCAATATTTTCGTAGGGGTTAGCACATAGATTTTGAGAAAATTTCAAAAAATACGACAATATTTTTAATGCATAGTTGCATCCTCTAGTAACGTATGATGATGTTCAAAAAGGTTTGGAGCCTTTGTTGTCTCCGTTTTAAAAGCAAATAGTGATTTTATAGCGGTTATTCCATCGATTTAGGAGTATTATGAAGTTTTACTAAAGTAATTGATAAAAAAGTTATAACGATTCCTTATACCATGAAAAGAGCTTAAAATACATTAATACAAATGTAGAATGTGGTTAGAAATTTTAAAACAACACTAAAGATTATAGGCTTCAGTATATAAAACATTTACAAAAAACTCAATATTTTCGTAGGGGTTAGCACATAGATTTTGAAAAATTTCAAAAAATACGACAATATATTTTTTAATGCATAGTTGCATCCTCTAGTAACGTATGATGATGTTCAAAGAGGTTTGGAGCCTTTGTTGTCTCCGTTTTTCAACAAAATAGTGATTTTATAGTGGTTATTCCATCGATTTAGGGAGTATAGTATTTGAATTTTACTAAAGTAATTGATAAAAAAGTTATAACGATTCCCTTATACCATGAAAAGAGCTTAAAATACATTAATACAAATGTAGAATGTGGTTAGAAATTTTAAAACAACACTAAAGATTATAGGCTTCAGTATATAAAACATTTACCAAAAACTCAATATTTTCGTAGGGGTTAGCACATAGATTTTGAGAAAATTTCAAAAAATACGACAATATTTTTTAATGCATAGTTGCATCCTCAGTAACGTATGATGATGTTCAAAGAGGTTTGGAGCCTTTGTTGTCTCCGTTTTTCAACAAAATAGTGATTTTATAGTGGTTATTCCATCGATTTAGGGAGTATTATGAAGTTTTACTAAAGTAATTGATAAAAAGTTATAACGATTCCTTATACCATGAAAAGAGCTTAAAATACATTAATACAAATGTAGAATGTGGTTAGAAATTTTAAAACAACACTAAAGATTATAGGCTTCAGTATATAAAACATTTACCAAAAACTCAATATTTTCGTAGGGGTTAGCACATAGATTTGAGAAAATTTCAAAAAATACGACAATATTTTTTTAATGCATAGTTGCATCCTCTAGTAACGTATGATGATGTTCAAAAGGTTTGGAGCCTTTGTTGTCTCCGTTTTAAAAGCAAATAGTGATTTTATAGTGGTTATTCCATCGATTTAGGGAGTATTATGAAGTTTTACTAAAGTAATTGATAAAAAGTTATAACGATTCCTTATACCATGAAAAGAGCTTAAAATACATTAATACAAATGTAGAATGTGGTTAGAAATTTTAAAACAACACTAAAGATTATAGGCTTCAGTATAATAAAACATTTACCAAAAACTCAATATTTTCGTAGGGGTTAGCACAGATTTTGAGAAAATTTCAAAAAACAACAATATTTTTTAATGCATAGTTGCATCCTCTAGTAACGTATGATGATGTTCAAAAGGTTTGGAGCCTTTGTTGTCTCCGTTTTCAAGCAAATAGTGATTTTATAGTGGTTATTCCATCGATTTAGGGAGTATTATGAAGTTTTACTAAAGTAATTGATAAAAAAGTTATAACGATTCCCTTATACCATGAAAAGAGCTTAAAATACATTAATACAAATGTAGAATGGTTAGAAATTTTAAAACAACACTAAAGATTATAGGCTTCAGTATATAAAACATTTACAAAAAACTCAATATTTTCGTAGGGGTAGCACATAGATTTTGAGAAAATTTCAAAAAATACGACAATATTTTTTAATGCATAGTTGCATCCTCTAGTAACGTATGATGATGTTCAAAAGGTTTGGAGCCTTTGTTGTCTCCGTTTTTAAAAGCAAATAGTGATTTTATAGTGGTTATTCCATCGATTTAGGGAGTATTATGAAGTTTTACTAAAGTATTTGATAAAAAAGTTATAACGATTCCATTATACCATGAAAAGAGCTTAAAATACATTAATACAAATGTAGAATGTGGTTAGAAATTTTAAAACAACACTAAAGATTATAGGCTTCAGTATATAAAACATTTACCAAAAACTCAATATTTTCGTAGGGGTTAGCACATAGATTTTGAGAAAATTTCAAAAAATACGACAATATTTTTTTAATGCATAGTTGCATCCTCTAGTAACGTATGATGATGTTCAAAAAGGTTTGGAGCCTTTGTTGTCTCCGTTTTCAAAGCAAATAGTGATTTTATAGTGGTTATTCCATCGATTTAGGGAGTATTATGAAGTTTTACTAAAGTAATTGATAAAAAGTTATAACGATTCCCTTATACATGAAAAGAGCTTAAAATACATTAATACAAATGTAGAATGTGGTTAGAAATTTTAAAACAACACTAAAGATTATAGGCTTCAGTATATAAAACATTTACCAAAAACTCATATTTTCGTAGGGGTTAGCACATAGATTTTGAGAAAATTTCAAAAAATACGACAATATTTTTTTAATGCATAGTTGCATCCTCTAGTAATATGATGATGTTCAAAGAGGTTTGGAGCCTTTGTTGTCTCCGTTTTTCAACAAAATAGTGATTTTATAGTGGTTATTCCATCGATTTAGGAGTATTATGAAGTTTTACTAAAGTAATTGATAAAAAAGTTATAACGATTCCCTTATACCATGAAAAGAGCTTAAAATACATTAATACAAATGTAGAATGTGGTTAGAAATTTTAAAACAACACTAAAGATTATAGGCTTCAGTATATAAAACATTTACAAAAAACTCAATATTTTCGTAGGGGTTAGCACATAGATTTTGAGAAAATTTCAAAAAATACGACAATATTTTTTTAATGCATAGTTGCATCCTCTAGTAACGTATGATGATGTTCAAAAAGGTTTGGAGCCTTTGTTGTCTCCGTTTTAAAAGCAAATAGTGATTTTATAGCGGTTATTCCATCGATTTAGGGAGTATTATGAAGTTTTACTAAAGTAATTGATAAAAAAGTTATAACGATTCCCTTATACCATGAAAAGAGCTTAAAATACATTAATACAAATGTAGAATGTGGTTAGAAATTTTAAAACAACACTAAAGATTATAGGCTTCAGTATATAAAACATTTACCAAAAACTCAATATTTTCGTAGGGGTTAGCACATAGATTTTGAGAAAATTTCAAAAATACGACAATATTTTTTAATGCATAGTTGCATCCTCTAGTAACGTATGATGATGTTCAAAGAGGTTTGGAGCCTTTGTTGTCTCCGTTTTCAACAAAATAGTGATTTTATAGTGGTTATTCCATCGATTTAGGGAGTATTATGAAGTTTTACTAAAGTAATTGATAAAAAAGTTATAACGATTCCCTTATACCATGAAAAGAGCTTAAAATACATTAATACAAATGTAGAATGTGGTTAGAAATTTTAAAACAACACTAAAGATTATAGGCTTCAGTATATAAAACATTTACAAAAACTCAATATTTTCGTAGGGGTAGGGGTTAGCACATAGATTTTGAGAAAATTTCAAAAAATACGACAATATTTTTTTAATGCATAGTTGCATCCTCTAGTAACGTATGATGATGTTCAAAGAGGTTTGGAGCCTTTGTTGTCTCCGTTTTTCAACAAATAGTGATTTTATAGTGGTTATTCCATCGATTTAGGGAGTATTATGAAGTTTTACTAAAGTAATTGATAAAAAAGTTATAACGATTCCCTTATACCATGAAAAGAGCTTAAAATACATTAATACAAATGTAGAATGTGGTTAGAAATTTTAAAACAACACTAAAGATTATAGGCTTCAGTATATAAAACATTTACCAAAAACTCAATATTTTCGTAGGGGTTAGCACATAGATTTTGAGAAAATTTCAAAAAATACGACAATATTTTTTAATGCATAGTTGCATCCTCTAGTAACGTATGATGATGTTCAAAAAGGTTTGGAGCCTTTGTTGTCTCCGTTTTAAAAGCAAATAGTGATTTTATAGTGGTTATTCCATCGATTTAGGAGAGTATTATGAAGTTTTACTAAAGTAATTGATAAAAAGTTATAACGATTCCCTTATACCATGAAAAGAGCTTAAAATACATTAATACAAATGTAGAATGTGGTTAGAAATTTAAAACAACACTAAAGATTATAGGCTTCAGTATATAAAACATTTACAAAAACTCAATATTTCGTAGGGGTTAGCACATAGATTTTGAGAAAATTTCAAAAAATACGACAATTTTTTTAATGCATAGTTGCATCCTCTAGTAACGTATGATGATGTTCAAAGAGGTTTGGAGCCTTTGTTGTCTCCGTTTTCAACAAAATAGTGATTTTTAAGTGGTTATTCCATCGATTTAGGGGAGTATTATGAAGTTTTACTAAAGTAATTGATAAAAAAGTTATAACGATTCCCTTAACCATGAAAAGAGCTTAAAATACATTAATACAAATGTAGAATGTGGTTAGAAATTTTAAAACAACACTAAAGATTATAGGCTTCAGTATATAAAACATTTACCAAAACTCAATATTTTCGTAGGGGTTAGCACATAGATTTTGAGAAAATTTCAAAAATACGACAATATTTTTTTAATGCATAGTTGCATCCTCCAGTAACGTATGATGATGTTCAAAGAGGTTTGGAGCCTTTGTTGTCTCCGTTTTTCAACAAAATAGATTTTATAGTGGTTATTCCATCGATTTAGGGAGTATTATGAAGTTTTACTAAAGTATTTGATAAAAAAGTTATAACGATTCCCTTATACCATGAAAAGAGCTTAAAATACATTAATACAAATGTAGAATGTGGTTAGAAATTTTAAAACAACACTAAAGATTATAGGCTTCAGTATATAAAACATTTACAAAAAACTCAATATTTTCGTAGGGGTTAGCACATAGATTTTGAGAAATTTCAAAAAATACGACAATATTTTTTTAATGCATAGTTGCATCCTCTAGTAACGTATGATGATGTTCAAAAAGGTTTGGAGCCTTTGTTGTCTCCGTTTTTCAAGCAAATAGTGATTTTATAGCGGTTATTCCATCGATTTAGGGAGTATTATGAAGTTTTACTAAAGTAATTGATAAAAAAGTTATAACGATTCCCTTATACCATGAAAAGAGCTTAAAATACATAATACAAATGTAGAATGTGGTTAGAAATTTTAAAACAACACTAAAGATTATAGGCTTCAGTATATAAAACATTTACCAAAACCTCAATATTTTCGTAGGGGTTAGCACATAGATTTTGAGAAAATTTCAAAAAATACGACAATATTTTTTAATGCATAGTTGCATCCTCTAGTAACGTATGATGATGTTCAAAGAGGTTTGGAGCCTTTGTTGTCTCCGTTTTCAACAAAATAGTGATTTTATAGTGGTTATTCCATCGATTTAGGGAGTATTATGAAGTTTTACTAAAGTAATTGATAAAAAAGTTATAACGATTCCCTTATACCATGAAAAGAGCTTAAAATACATTAATACAAATGTAGAATGTGGTTAGAAATTTTAAAACAACACTAAAGATTATAGCCTTCAGTATATAAAACATTTACCAAAAACTCAATATTATCGTAGGGTTAGCACATAGATTTTGAGAAAATTTCAAAAAATACGACAATATTTTTTTAATGCATAGTTGCATCCTCTAGTAACGTATGATGATGTTCAAAAAGGTTTGGAGCCTTTGTTGTCTCCGTTTTAAAAGCAAATAGTGATTTCATAGCGGTTAATCCATCGATTTAGGGAGTATTATGAAGTTTTACTAAAGTAATTGATAAAAAAGTTATAACGATTCCCTTATACCATGAAAAGAGCTTAAAATACATTAATACAAATGTAGAATGTGGTTAGAAATTTTAAAACAACACTAAAGATTATAGGCTTCAGTATATAAAACATTTACCAAAAACTCAATATTTTCGTAGGGGTTAGCACATAGATTTTGAGAAAATTTCAAAAAATACAACAAATATTTTTTAATGCATAGTTGCATCCTCTAGTAACGTATGATGATGTTCAAAAAGGTTTGGAGCCTTTGTTGTCTCCGTTTTCAAGCAAATAGTGATTTTATAGCGGTTATTCCATCGATTTAGGGAGTATTATGAAGTTTTACTAAAGTAATTGATAAAAAAGTTATAACGATTCCCTTATACCATGAAAAGAGCTTAAAATACATTAATACAAATGTAGAATGTGGTTAGAAATTTAAAACAACACTAAAGATTATAGGCTTCAGTATATAAAACATTTACAAAAAACTCAATATTTTCGTAGGGGTTAGCACATAGATTTTGAGAAAATTTCAAAAAATACGACAATATTTTTTAATGCATAGTTGCATCCTCTAGTAACGTATGATAATGTTAAAAGAGGTTTGGAGCCTTTGTTGTCTCCGTTTTTCAACAAAATAGTGATTTATAGTGGTTATTCCATCGATTTAGGGAGTATTATGAAGTTTTACTAAAGTAATTGATAAAAAAGTTATAACGATTCCTTATACCATGAAAAGAGCTTAAAATACATTAATACAAATGTAGAATGTGGTTAGAAATTTTAAAACAACACTAAAGATTATAGGCTTCAGTATAAAACATTTACAAAAACTCAATATTTTCGTAGGGGTTAACACATAGATTTTGAGAAAATTTCAAAAAATACGACAATATTGTTTTAATGCATAGTTGCATCCTCTAGTAAGTATGATGATGTTCAAAGAGGTTTGGAGCCTTTGTTGTCTCCGTTTTCAACAAATAGTGATTTTATAGTGGTTATTCCATCGATTTAGGGAGTATTATGAAGTTTTACTAAAGTATTTTATAACGATTCCCTTATACCATGAAAAGAGCTTAAAATACATTAATACAAATGTAGAATGTGGTTAGAAATTTTAAAACAACACTAAAGATTATAGGCTTCAGTATATAAAACATTTACCAAAAACTCAATATTTTCGTAGGGGTTAACACATAGATTTTGAAAAAAATTAAAAAAATACGACAATATTGTTTAATGCATAGTTGCATCCTACAGACGTATGATGATGTTCAAAGAGGTTTGGAGCCTTTGTTGTCTCCGTTTTTAAAAGCAAATAGTGATTTTATAGCGGTTATTCCATCGATTTAGGGAGTATTATGAAGTTTTAACTAAAGTAATTGATAAAAAAGTTATAACGATTCCCTTATACCATGAAAAGAGCTTAAAATACATTAATACAAATGTAGAATGTGGTTAGAAATTTAAAACAACACTAAAGATTATAGGCTTCAGTATATAAAACATTTACCAAAAACTCAATATTTTCGTAGGGGTTAGCACATAGATTTTGAGAAAATTTCAAAAAAATACGATATATTTTTTAATGCATAGTTGCATCCTCTAGTAACGTATGATGATGTTCAAAGAGGTTTGGAGCCTTTGTTGTCTCCGTTTTTTCAAAAATAGTGATTTTTAGTGGTTATTCCATCGATTTAGGGAGTATATGAAATTTTACTAAAGTAATTGTAAAAAATTAAAAAAGTTATAACGATTCCCTTAACCATGAAAAGAGCTTAAAATACATTAATAAAATGTAGAATGTGGTTAGAAATTTTAAAACAACACTAAAGATTATAGGCTTCAGTATATAAAACATTTACCAAAAACTCAATATTTTCGTAGGGGTTAGCACATAGATTTTGAGAAAATTTCAAAAAAAATACGACAATATTTTTAATGCATAGTTGCATCCTCCAGTAACGTATGATGATGTTCAAAGAGGTTTGGAGCCTTTGTTGTCTCCGTTTTCAACAAAATAGTGATTTTATAGTGGTTATTCCATCGATTTAGGGAGTATTATGAAGTTTTACTAAAGTAATTGATAAAAAAGTTATAACGATTCCCTTATACCATGAAAAGAGCTTAAAATACATTAATACAAATGTAGAATGTGGTTAGAAATTTTAAAACAACACTAAAGATTATAGGCTTCAGTATTAAAAACATTTACCAAAAACTCAATATTTTCGTAGGGGTTAGCACATAGATTTTGAGAAAATTTCAAAAAATACGACAATATTTTTTTAATGCATAGTTGCATCCTCTAGTAACGTATGATGATGTTCAAAAAGGTTTGGAGCCTTTGTTGTCTCCGTTTTAAAAGCAAATAGTGATTTTATAGCGGTTATTCCATCGATTTATGAGTATTATGAAGTTTTACTAAAGTAATTGATAAAAAAGTTATAACGATTCCCTTATACCATGAAAAGAGCTTAAAATACATTAATACAAATGTAGAATGTGGTTAGAAATTTTAAAACAACACTAAAGATTATAGGCTTCAGTATATAAAACATTTACAAAAACTCAATATTTTCGTAGGGGTTAGCACATAGATTTTGAGAAAATTTCAAAAAATACGACAATATTTTTTTAATGCATAGTTGCATCCTCTAGTAACGTATGATGATGTTCAAAAGAGTTTGGAGCCTTTGTTGTCTCCGTTTTTCAACAAAATAGTGATTTTATAGTGGTTATTCCATCGATTTAGGGAGTATTATGAAGTTTTACTAAAGTAATTGATAAAAAAGTTATAACGAGTCCCTTAAACCATGAAAAGAGCTTAAAATACATTAATAAAAATGTAGAATGTGGTTAGAAATTTTAAAACAACACTAAAGATTATAGGCTTCAGTATATAAAACATTTACCAAAAACTCAATATTTCGTAGGGGTTAGCACATAGATTTTGAGAAAATTTCAAAAAATACGACAATATTTTTTAATGCATAGTTGCATCCTCCTAGTAACGTATGATGATGTTCAAAGAGGTTTGGAGCCTTTGTTGTCTCCGTTTTTCAACAAAATAGTGATTTTATAGTGGTTATTCCATCGATTTAGGGAGTATTATGAAGTTTTACTAAAGTAATTGATAAAAAAGTTATAACGATTCCCTTATACCATGAAAAGAGCTTAAAATACATTAATAAAAATGTAGAATGTGGTTAGAAATTTTAAAACAACACTAAAGATTATAGGCTTCAGTATATAAAACATTTACCAAAAACTCAATATTTTCGTAGGGGTTAGCACATAGATTTTGAGAAAATTTCAAAAAATACGACAATATTTTTTTAATGCATAGTTGCATCCTCTAGTAACGTATGATGATGTTCAAAAAGGTTTGGAGCCTTTGTTGTCTCCGTTTTAAAAGCAAATAGTGATTTTATAGCGGTTATTCCATCGATTTAGGGAGTATTATGAAGTTTTACTAAAGTAATTGATAAAAAAGTTATAACGATTCCCTTATACCATGAAAAGAGCTTAAAATACATTAATACAAATGTAGAATGTGGTTAGAAATTTTAAAACAACACTAAAGATTATAGGCTTCAGTATATAAAACATTTACCAAAAACTCAATATTTTCGTAGGGGGTTAGCACATAGATTTTGAGAAAATTTCAAAAAATACGACAATATTTTTTAATGCATAGTTGCATCCTCTAGTAACGTATGATGATGTTCAAAAGGTTTGGAGCCTTTGTTGTCTCCGTTTTAAAAGCAAATAGTGATTTTATAGGTTATTCCATCGATTTAGGGAGTATTATGAAGTTTTACTAAAGTAATGATAAAAAAGTTATACGATTCCCTTATACCATGAAAAGAGCTTAAAATACATATTAATACAAAGAATGTGGTTATAAATTTTAAAACAACACTAAAGATTATAGGCTTCAGTATATAAAACATTTACAAAAAACTCAATATTTTCGTAGGGGTTAGCACATAGATTTTGAAAAAATTTCAAAAAATACGACAATATTTTTTTAATGCATAGTTGCATCCTCTAGTAACGTATGATAATGTTCAAAGAGGTTTGGAGCCTTTGTTGTCTCGTTTTTCAACAAAATAGTGATTTTATAGTGGTTATTCCATCGATTTAGGGAGTATTATGAAGTTTTACTAAAGTAATTGATAAAAAGTTATAACGATTCCCTATACCATGAAAAGAGCTTAAAATACATTAATACAAATGTAGAATGTGGTTAGAAATTTTAAAACAACACTAAAGATTATAGGCTTCAGTATATAAAACATTTACCAAAAACTCAATATTTTCGTAGGGGTTAACACATAGATTTTGAGAAAATTTCAAAAAATACGACAATATTGTTTAATGCATAGTTGCATCCTCTAGTATATGATGATGTTCAAAGAGGTTTGGAGCCTTTGTTGTCTCCTTTCAACAAAATAGTTATTTTATAGTGGTTATTCCATCGATTTAGGGAGTATTATGAAGTTTTACTAAAGTAATTGATAAAAAAGTTATAACGATTCCCTTATACCATGAAAAAAGCTTAAAATACATTAATACAAATGTAGAATGTGGTTAGAAATTAAAACAACACTAAAGATTATAGGCTTCAGTATATAAAACATTTACAAAAACTCAATATTTTCGTAGGGGTTAACACATAGATTTTGAAAAAAATTCAAAAAATACGACAATATTGTTTTAATGCATAGTTGCATCCTCCACTGAACGTATGATGATGTTCAAGAGGTTTGGAGCCTTTGTTGTCTCCGTTTTAAAAGCAAATAGTGATTTTATAGCGGTTATTCCATCGATTTAGGGAGTATTATGAAGTTTTAACTAAAGTAATTGATAAAAAAGTTATAACGATTCCCTTATACCATGAAAAGAGCTTAAAATACATTAATACAAATGTAGAATGTGGTTAGAAATTTAAAACAACACTAAAGATTATAGGCTTCAGTATATAAAACATTTACCAAAAACTCAATATTTCGTAGGGGTTAGCACATAGATTTTGAGAAAATTTCAAAAAATACGACAATTTGTTTTAATGCATAGTTGCATCCTCTAGTAACGTATGATGATGTTCAAAGAGGTTTGGAGCCTTTGTTGTCTCCGTTTTTCAACAAAATAGTGATTTTATAGTGGTTATTCCATCGATTTAAGGAGTATTATGAAGTTTTACAATTAATTGATAAAAATTATAACGATTCCCTTATACCATGAAAAATTTTAAAATAATTAATAAAAATGTAGAATGTGGTTAGAAAATTTTAAAACAACACTAAAGATTATAGGCTTCAGTATATAAAACATTTACCAAAAACTCAATATTTTCGTAGGGGGTATCAAAAAAATACGACAATATTGTTTTAATGCATAGTTCATCCTCCACTAACGTATGATGATGTTCAAAGAGGTTTGGAGCCTTTGTTGTCTCTTTTTCAAACAAATAGTGATTTTATAGTGGTTATTCCATCGATTTATGGAGGATATAGTATTTTACTAAATTAATTTAGAAAAAAATTATAACGATTCCCTTATACCATGAAAAGAGCTTAAAATACATTAATAAAAATTAGAATGTGGTTAGAAATTTTAAAACAACACTAAAGATTATAGGCTTTGGTATATAAAACATTTACCAAAAACTCAATATTTTCGTAGGGGTTAAGCACATAGATTTTGAGAAAATTTCAAAAAATACGACAATATTTTTTTAATGCATAGTTGCATCCTCCAGTAACGTATGATGATGTTTAAAGAGGTTTGGAGCCTTTGTTGTCTCCGTTTTTCAACAAAATAGTGATTTTATAGCGGTTATTCCATCGATTTAGGGAGTATTATGAAGTTTTACAAATTAATTGATAAAAAATTATAACGATTCCCTTATACCATGAAAAGAGCTTAAAATACCTTAATACAAATTAGAATGTGGTTAGAAATTTTAAAACAACACTAAAGATTATAGGCTTCAGTATATAAAACATTTACCAAAAACTCAATTTTCGTAGGGGTTAGCACATAGATTTTGAGAAAATTTCAAAAAATACGACAATATTTTTTTAATGCATAGTTGCATCCTCTAGTAACGTATGATGATGTTCAAAAGGTTTGGAGCCTTTGTTGTCTCCGTTTTCAACAAATAGTGATTTTATAGTGGTTATTCCATCGATTTAGGGAGTATTATGAAGTTTTACTAAAGTAATTGATAAAAAAGTTATAACGATTCCCTTATACCATGAAAAGAGCTTAAAATACATTAATAAAAATGTAGAATGTGGTTAGAAATTTTAAAAACACACTAAAGATTATAGGCTTCAGTATATAAAACATTTACCAAAAACTCAATATTTTCGTAGGGGTTAGCACATAGATTTTGAGAAAATTTCAAAAAATACGACAATATTTTTTTAATGCATAGTTGCATCCTCTAGTAACGTATGATGATGTTCAAAAAGGTTTGGAGCCTTTGTTGTCTCCGTTTTAAAAGCAAATAGTGATTTTATAGTGGTTATCCATCGATTTAGGGAGTATTATGAAGTTTTACTAAAGTAATTGATAAAAAAGTTATAACGATTCCCTTATACCATGAAAAGAGCTTAAAATACATTAATACAAATGTAGAATGTGGTTAGAAATTTTAAAACAACACTAAAGATTATAGGCTTCAGTATATAAAACATTTACCAAAAACTCAATATTTTCGTAGGGGTTAGCACATAGATTTTGAGAAAATTTCAAAAAAACGACAATATTTTTTTAATGCATAGTTGCATCCTCTAGTAACGTATGATGATGTTCAAAAGGTTTGGAGCCTTTGTTGTCTCCGTTTTCAAGCAAATAGTGATTTTATAGCGGTTATTCCATCGATTTAGGGAGTATTATGAAGTTTACTAAAGTAATTGATAAAAAAGTTATAACGATTCCCTTATACCATGAAAAGAGCTTAAAATACATTAATACAAATGTAGAATGTGGTTAGAATTTTAAAACAACACTAAAGATTATGGCTTCAGTATATAAAACATTTACAAAAACTCAATATTTTCGTAGGGGTTAGCACATAGATTTTGAGAAAATTTCAAAAAATACGACAATATTTTTTTAATGCATAGTTGCATCCTCTAGTAACGTATGATGATAATGTTCAAAGAGGTTTGGAGCCTTTGTTGTCTCCGTTTCAACAAAAATAGTGATTTTATAGTGGTTATTCCATCGATTTAGGGAGTATTATGAAGTTTTACTAAAGTAATGATAAAAAAGTTATAACGATTCCTTATACCATGAAAAGAGCTTAAAATACATTAATACAAATGTAGAATGTGTGTTAGAAATTTTAAACAACACTAAAGATTATAGGCTTCAGTATATAAAACATTTACCAAAAACTCAATATTTCGTAGGGGTTAACACATAGATTTTGAGAAAATTTCAAAAAATACGACAATATTGTTTTAATGCATAGTTGCATCCTCTAGTAACGTATGATGATGTTCAAAGAGGTTTGGAGCCTTTGTTGTCTCCGTTTTCAACAAAATAGTTATTTTATAGTGGTTATTCCATCGATTTGGAGTTAGGAAGTAGTATTAGTATTATGAAGTTTTAAAAAAGTTATAACGATTCCCTTATACCATGAAAAGAGCTTAAAATACATTAATACAAATGTAGAATGTGGTTAGAAATTTTAAAACAACACTAAAGATTATAGGCTTCAGTATAAAACACATTACCAAAAACTCAATATTTTCGTAGGGGTTAACACATAGATTTTGAAAAAAATTCAAAAAATACGACAATATTGTTTTTAATGCATAGTTGCATCCTCTAGACGTATGATGATGTTCAAAGAGGTTTGGAGCCTTTGTTGTCTCCGTTTTTCAAGCAAATAGTGATTTTATAGTGTTATTCCATCGATTTAGGGAGTATTATGAAGTTTTACTAAAGTAATTGATAAAAAAGTTATACGATTCCCTTATACCATGAAAAGAGCTTAAAATACATTAATACAAATGTAATGTGGTTAGAAATTTAAAACAACACTAAAGATTATAGGCTTCAGTATATAAAACATTTACCAAAAACTCAATATTTTCGTAGGGGTTAGCACATAGATTTTGAGAAAATTTCAAAAAATACGACAATATTTTTTAATGCATAGTTGCATCCTCTAGTAACGTATGATGATGTTCAAAGAGGTTTGGAGCCTTTGTTGTCTCCGTTTTTCAAAAAATAGTGATTTTATAGTGGTTATTCCATCGATTTGGGAGTATTATGAAGTTTATAAACTAAAGTAATTGATAAAAAAGTTATAACGATTCCCTTATACCATGAAAAGAGCTTAAAATACATTAATAAAAATGTAGAATGTGGTTAGAAATTTTAAAACAACACTAAAGATTATAGGCTTCAGTATATAAAACATTTACCAAAAACTCAATATTTTCGTAGGGGTTAGCACATAGATTTTGAGAAATTTCAAAAAATACGACAATATTTTTTAATGCATAGTTGCATCCTCCAGTAACGTATGATGTTCAAAAGAGGTTGGAGCCTTTGTTGTCTCCGTTTTCAAAAAATAGTGATTTTATAGTGGTTATTCCATCGATTTAGGGAGTATTATGAAGTTTTACTAAAGTAATTGATAAAAAGTTATAACGATTCCCTTATACCATGAAAAGAGCTTAAAATACATTAATACAAATGTAGAATGTGGTTAGAAATTTTAAAAAACACTAAAGATTATAGGCTTCAGTATATAAAACATTTACCAAAAACTCAATATTTTCGTAGGGGTTAGCACATAGATTTTGAGAAATTTCAAAAATACGACAATATTTTTTAATGCATAGTTGCATCCTCTAGTAACGTATGATGATGTTCAAAAAGGTTTGGAGCCTTTGTTGTCTCCGTTTTTAAAAGCAAATAGTGATTTTATAGTGGTTATTCCATCGATTTAAGGAGTATTATGAAGTTTTACTAAAGTAATTGATAAAAAAGTTATAACGATTCCCTTATACCATGAAAAGAGCTTAAAATACATTAATACAAATGTAGAATGTGGTTAGAAATTTTAAAACAACACTAAAGATTAGGCTTCAGTATATAAAACATTTACCAAAAACTCAATATTTTCGTAGGGGTAGCACATAGATTTTGAGAAAATTTCAAAAAATACGACAATATTTTTTTAATGCATAGTTGCATCCTCTAGTAACGTATGATGATGTTCAAAGAGGTTTGGAGCCTTTGTTGTCTCCGTTTTTCAACAAAATAGTGATTTTATAGTGGTTATTCATCGATTTAGGGGTAGTATTATGAAGTTTTACTAAAGTAATTGATAAAAAAGTTATAACGATTCCCTTATACCATGAAAAGAGCTTAAAATACATTAATACAAATGTAGAATGTGGTGTAGAAATTTAAAAACAACACTAAAGATTATAGGCTTCAGTATATAAAACATTACCAAAAACTCAATATTTTCGTAGGGGTTAGCACATAGATTTTGAGAAAATTTCAAAAAATACGACAATATTTTTTTAATGCATAGTTGCATCCTCCAGTAACATATGATGATGTTCAAAGAGGTTTGGAGCCTTTGTTGTCTCCGTTTTTCAACAAAATAGTGATTTTATAGTGGTTATTCCATCGATTTAGGGAGTATTATGAAGTTTTACTAAAGTAATGATAAAAAAGTTATAACGATTCCCTTATACCATGAAAAGAGCTTAAAATACATTAATACAAATGTAGAATGTGGTTAGAAATTTTAAAACAACACTAAAGATTATAGGCTTCAGTATATAAAACATTTACCAAAAACTCAATATTTTCGTAGGGGTTAGCACATAGATTTTGAGAAAATTTCAAAAAATACGACAATATTTTTTAATGCATAGTTGCATCTCTAGTAACGTATGATGATGTTCAAAAAGGTTTGGAGCCTTTGTTGTCTCCGTTTTCAAAAAGCAAATAGTGATTTTATAGCGGTTATTCCATCGATTTAGGGAGTATTATGAAGTTTTACTAAAGTAATTGATAAAAAAGTTATAACGATTCCCTTATACCATGAAAAGAGCTTAAAATACATTAATACAAATGTAGAATGTGGTTAGAAATTTTAAAACAACACTAAAGATTATAGGCTTCAGTATATAAACATTTACCAAAACTCAATATTTCGTAGGGGGTTAGCACATAGATTTTGAGAAAATTTCAAAAAATACGACAAATATTTTTAATGCATAGTTGCATCCTCTAGTAACGTATGATGATGTTCAAAAAGGTTGGAGCCTTTGTTGTCTCCGTTTTAAAAGCAAATAGTGATTTTATAGCGGTTTATTCCATCGATTTAGGGAGGTAGTATTATGAAGTTTTACTAAAGTAATTGATAAAAAAGTTATAACGATTCCTTATACCATGAAAAGAGCTTAAAATACATTAATACAAATGTAAATGTGGTTAGAAATTTTAGAACAAACACTAAAGATTATAGGCTTCAGTATATAAAAACATTACAAAAAACTCAATATTTCGTAGGGGTTAGCACATAGATTTTGAGAAAATTTCAAAAAATACGACAAATTTTTTTAATGCATAGTGCATCCTCTAGTAACATATGATAATGTTCAAAGAGGTTTGGAGCCTTTGTTGTCTCCGTTTTTCAACAAAATAGTGATTTTATAGTGGTTATTCCATCGATTTGGGGAGAGTTATGAAGGTTTACAAAGTAATGATGATAAAAAAGTTATACGATTCCCTTATACCATGAAAAGAGCTTAAATACATTAATACAAATGTAGAAGTGATTTAGAAATTTTAAAACAACACTAAAGATTATAGGGTCAGTATATAAAACATTTAAAAAACTCAATATTTGTAGGGGTAACACATAGATTTTGAGAAAATTTCACAAAAAATACGACAATATGTTTTAATGCAGATGTTGCATCCTCTAGTAACAAGGATGATTGTTCAAAGAGGGTTTGGAGCCTTGTTGTCTCCTGTTTTTCAACAAATAGTGATTTTATAGTGGTTATTCCATCGATTTAGGGGTATTATGAAGTTTACCTAAAGTAATTGATAAAAAAGTTATAACGATTCCCTTATACCATGAAAAAGGCTTAAAATACATTAATACAAATGTAGAATGTGGTTAGAAATTTTTTAAAACAACACTAAAGATTATATGCTTCATAATAAAACATTTACCAAAAACTCAATATTGTCGTAGGGTTAACCACATAGATTTTGAAAAAATTCAAAAAATACGAAAATAGTTTTAATGCTAGTTGAATCCTCCAGGAGTATGATGATGTTTCAAAGAGGTTTGGAGCCTTTGTTGTCTCCGTTTTTCAAAAGCAATAGTGATTTTATAGCGGTTATTCCATCGATTTAGGGAGCATTATGAGTTTATAAAGTAATTGATGATAAAAAAGTTATAATGATTCCCTTATACCATGAAAAGAGCTTAAAAATTAAATACAAATGTAGGGTTAGAATGTGGTTAGAAAGTAAAACAACACTAAAGATTTATATGTGTTCAGTGATATTAACCATTTACCAAAAAATCAGCGGTTATTTTATTTAGGGTATTAGCACATAGATTGATGAAAATTTCAATAAAACTA
>NW_026016113.1:0-36277 GCF_020379485.1 Brassica napus | reverse complement strand
AGTCTTACATTTTTTTCAAGAAACACACAAAAATATATCTTTATGAACTAAACGTTTTTTCTAAAAGTCTAATCATTAAAGAACGGAGGGAGTATTCGCCAATTGATAACTTTCTTTTGTTTTTG
The DNA here is from genome assembly GCF_020379485.1 of Brassica napus. NCBI lineage: Eukaryota > Viridiplantae > Streptophyta > Magnoliopsida > Brassicales > Brassicaceae > Brassica > Brassica napus. The sequence goes on along the minus strand of NW_026016113.1, from coordinate 36,152 downwards.
AAAAATAATTGATAACATTCTTGACTCAGGATATGCATTTCTTACAGTTCTACTTGGATAGTTGGATCAAATATCTTAGTGTTTTTAAAATTGTAAGAACTTCTGATTTTAGACTAATTTTATAATCTCTCATTTTATTTACTGAAATTCTTCCTTTCATGTTTATTGAAAATATAAAGTTAGTAATGACAAGCTTAAGACAAGAAGGTAAAGCCGAACGGATATATATAATGGTGTCAATAATATAAACAAAATTGGGGATGTAGCTCAAATGGTAGAGCGCTCGCTTTGCATGCGAGAGGCACGGGGTTCGATCCCCCGCATCTCCACAAGTTTTGTTTTACGCATGTTTTTTTTTTCAATTTAGAATACATTCATTACTCGCACCATTTATCTATCTAACTCTATATTTGCTCTCTCACAGATACAAATCCTAAAACATTCCCCTGGTAGAAGTTTAACAGATTCAGAAACTTAATATCTGTAAATAACTCATTTACTATCACATCTCAGGCCTTCAAAAACAGAAACAATACAATTTCGAAATAAATAAAGACGTTTCTCTTGTTTACAAAATTGAAGAGCAACAAAAATTGGATGAATGAAAAAAATATATATATATATATCTACAGTAGTGTTCCAGACCAAAAATTACAAGAATATTGAATCTAACTCTTTTCTTCTACTCATGGCTACAACTTCCACTCTTACAAAACCTTCTTCAAGTGTTTTTCTGTCTGAGAAAAGAATAATTTCTCTACAGAGCTTATAGCAGGAGGCATAGTTTGGATCTGTTTAGAACAAATAACTGTATACAAACATCAGATTAGTCCCTTCCTTAGAAGCTCAGTATTTGATTCAATTACACAAGTAAGAGAAGATGTAACTTACCCGTCAACGACAGTGTGTAGTAGTGACTAGTGAGTGTTGTTTATGGTGTGAAAAAAGAATATACTCGCAGCAATTTATTTTTTGAGAAATGGTTTTTGACAGACGAGAAGTCTTTGGTCGCTACCGTCTTGAACACCAATGACACGTGCTTCCCAACGCACTCGAGTCGCTAGTGCACGTGCCATCTCTATTACTCCCACCTTGTCGCTTATAACAACCCATCCCTATTATAGTAATCACACACACACGAAGGTCAAGTTCATTATATGGGAAGATAAGAAGAAAAACAAGAATGGTGTTTATAAAATGAACCTCTGGGCGAAGAATCCGATCCATCTCCAAGAACAAGTCCATTAAGCTGCACCGTTCTGAGCTAAGATGTGTGAGAAGTTCATTGGCATGAAGCATGTCGTACGTTCTTGGATATGTTGGGAATGGTTCACACCAGTCATGTAGAACACCGGCAAAGCCACGGTCAAGTATGAGAGGAAGAGTGTTACGTGCATTGACTGGGACAACGTTCATCACCCAAGCGGATTTGCCATGGTCGAGTAAAGCAGAGTTTAAGTTCCCGAAACGAGCATTCATGTCCATCACATTGCGTATCATGTTAAAAGGAGGGAGAGGGTCTTCATCACCGGGTCTCTTTGGGTGGTCAGAGAATATCAAAGGCGTAAGCAAGGACCAGTAGTTCTTAAGTGCTGTTCTCCATACTTCTGTATCCTCCAAGAACTCTTCAGGTTTCAAACCATGAATCTCAAGCTCAGCTGAGGTAGTCCTGTTCTGAATAGGTATCCAGCGTTTGCTTGTTGTACCGCTTATACATGGGACTAGTGGGTGGTAATAAGGAACACTATCTCCATCTTTGCAAAGAGGTATTGAATCTTGTGACCTATACACAACATGTAATATTAGTTTCGTCCTACTGGTCACTCAGAGCTGGGGACCTCTGAAACAATAGCCAGGATCCTATCCAGTTGAGTTAATGACCTCTGGTTGATATACACTTTCAGTGGCAAGAACATGTCTCGTGATCATACTTACCGAGACGAATAGCAATTTGAATCTGTAGTTTTCTGCCAAAGAAACGTTTCATCTTGCTGCCCTATAAGACTCCAGCATATTCTCTTAGACAGCTCGTTCACTCGTGTTGAGATGCTTGTTTTCTTCGTGTCTGGCGAGTTTCCCTGTGCTTTGTTCGTGGGAGAAGTTAAAACAAAGTACCCTCCCGGTTTCAGAACACGATCCACTTCCAAAAGTAGCATTGCATCTGCTCAAGAGACAGATATAACGTCATCACATAATCAGCACATAACTTAAAATTGTGACACTTGTAGTTAGTTACCTTTGATGTCCCAAGTAATGCCACACTGAGCACAGTGGAGCATGTCAAAAGACAATGCAGGATAAGGAAGCTGTTTTGAAAAGAAACTGCCAATCATTGCAGGAAGACCTCTCTCTAAAGCTAACTGGACTTGGCTCCCAGTTGCCTCATACTCAGCTATACATATAGGCATCAGGTTTAGAGACACTAGATGTGCACCAAAGCTTCCAAATCCGCAACCAATGTCTAGCACAGTCCGTACCTGCAAGCATCATCATAACTCTGCTCAGAAGCTCATTAATCACCATACTCTCTCCATTTCACCTGTTTCATATTAAGTGTTGTTTTATCCTTTATATTTTGTTTCATTAAAAGTGTTTTTTTTATCCAATAACGTAGACTGCTAACGTATAGCTAGTCTGGACCCACATCGGTAGGAGCCAGGATTTTATTATGAAACAAGAGGAAATAATAATCTCCAAGAAGACTTGACTTACACCCGCTTGAGCAAACTCAGTGTCACTTCCTAAGCCAATCATCTCAGCGATCTGACGAGCATAGTCTTTGACCCCATCAAAGATCAGCCCATCTTCCGAGTGAAATGCGATTTGATTCTCTTCAAGCAACATTAACCTCGTTGTAACGGTTCCTGAAGAAAGAAACTGGTCTTTGGTTATCTTGACGTTCCCATTCCATATGATATCTCTACCAAGTGGCCACCTAAGCGGTATCTTATAGTCTCTTGGAGGACGAACTACACATCTCTCCTTCTCTCTCTGAAACTCGCAGTGTCGGTCCAACACGTCAGCCTCTTGAAGCCCAGCAAGGAGATTCACCGTTGAGTTGTAACAAGGCACGTAGCTCCCTCTTTCTTTAGCACACAGAGGAAACTCTTTTAGAGTAGTTCCTAAGGAGAGTGACCTTAGATCAAGATAATCAACGGCAGCTTGCTCCTTGATCCTCCTGTAGCTGCTATAAACGTTGGGGACGAGTGTTGAAGAAGTAGAAGCGTCGTATGAAGTGGATGACAATGGTGCTAAGATGGTAACTAGAGTTAAGACACCGAGGATAAAGAAAAGCAAGGCTTTGATCCGTGGTCTGAGACCAAACATAGAAGAAACACTCTTGTACCAAGGACTTGTCATATCATAAGGATAAGTTACCTTCCTCTTGCTGTCCTAAGAATCTTTGTCATTAAGATTATGACAAAGTCCCAATCTTGAAGTAGAACATAGTCTCATCACATGATCAAGCCCATTTGTGGAAAGCTAAGAACAACGGGGCTAAGTCTTTCCACTCTTATGATCCAAATCAGGAAATGAGCACTTGAAGAGAGATGTAATGCAGCAAAATTGAATATAAACAACTCAAGGGGACGCCAATCACACTACTTCCTTGTGAATCAAACCACCTGCCTACCTGCAAACAAGTCTTCAGATCAAAATCTCCCGAAACAGAAACATAACTTAAAGTAGTTAGTGAGAAACATAAGCCAATTCTGTATTTTTGTCGATGAGAATTTACGTAATAAACTCAATCTTGAAACTTTCATGATGAGATCTCGAGTATGACTAACGAGATGAGAGATCAGATCAGATTAGAAAACATTGAATGTAGGGAAAAAACAAAAATTCACGACAAAGACTGTAATGAATTTTAAGGGTTTTTGAGATGCGTACCTGTAATAATAGATTGTGAAAAAGGATTTAGCTTTGGACCAACAATGGCAAAAGTTAGAGACAAGGAGACCAGAGACAAGAGTCAGAGAATGAGAGAGAGATTCCAATTATACGGGCTATAGCTTTTAGTAGCTCTATAACCTTTTTTTTTCTGCTGTGTTGAGTTCGTTTATGGTTTTGTTTTCTGAATAAAGTACTGTTAAATGAGATGATTAAGAAAATTAATTAAAGGGATTAAATTGTAATATTTTTTTTTGAGCAACTGATTAAATTGTAATTAGATCTTGAAAAGTGTGTAAGTAACTTTTTGAAAAAACAAGGAAAATCATTTTGTTAACTTTTTATTCCAGCAATGACAACAGTCATGAAAGAAACAAGCGGAGGGGAATAATTGCAATTTACTTTTTTTTTGTTGGCATTTAATAAATTGGTCTCTTTTTCTCTTTTATTTTATTGTTTCTTGAAATTCATTCACACGAAATAAAGGCACATTTGAAGAAAGAAGTACAGTAGAAGAAGGTGAATGTACTGCATTAATTTGGGCTATTCAGGCAGCTTACTCATTGGGATACAAGAAAGTGATCTTCGAAGGAGATAATATACAAGTCACAAGATGTTTACAAACTGCAAGTATTAACCTACGATTGGAGAATTATCTAAAGACTATCTCGGCTTGGAAATCTCATTTCCATAGCATCAGGTTTGTGTATCGTAGTAGGTCTGCAAATTCATGTGCAGATTTGTTAGCCAAAAAATCTTTATCATCTGATAATGCATGGAGTGTGTTCCATACGTGTCCCCCATTTTTGTATAACAATGCTATGACTGATCTTTTAATATAAACGGAACTTAGTCGAAAAAAAAAAATAAAAATAAAAAATAAAGGCACTTTTAATTAATTAATACATGCTGTTGTTGGTGAACAATAATAATCCATTATAAAAATTTCCTGATTTTAATTTTTTTTGCCTAGAAAAACTCTATTTTTTTTGCTAAAAAAAACTATCTTTTATTGATGTTAGGTTACAGTTTTTATATGTTTCGAGAAAACATAAAATTAGTTTAAACTTCGATCATCAGTTTAAAATTTAATTTTTAAAATTATTTGTTTAATTCACATAAATACTTTCTATTTTTTAATAATACTAACTCAAGATATTTCAAGAAATCATCTTTACTAGTAAAGTTGTAAACACTAATTGACCTAGATGTTCTCAATACGTCAGTACATAAAACTTGATATAATAAAGATAATAAAAATAACCGCAATAAAACCACTTCTCATTCTCATGATACGTTTTCATTCATTTCTAATCCGGTTGGAATGATGAACGTTTTTCAATCTGCTATCAATTCCATGTCAACGTATTTTCAGCGAAACTAGAACCGATCAGTATATAATCCATGAGTTTTTTTCCAAAAACATCGAATCTATTGAGAAAAAGTCAGGTGCTACATTAATGATTCATCCATCAACAATTGGAAACACTAAGGATGATGTCAAGAAAAGCTTGCTAATCATCTATGCTTTTGAGATCTCTCTCTCTCTCGTATACATAAATTAGTTTAAACTTTGATCACCAGTTTAAAGTATAATTTTTAAAATAATTTTTTAACTCCCTTTAGCTTTATATCCTTTATAAACCAATGTATTATATTTAAAAAAAATATCCTCAAATAATATCAACTCAAGACACTTTCAACACTAATTAACCCACATGTTCTCAATACATAAAACTTGACATAATAAAAAAAATAAAAAAGAAACGCACTAAAACCATGTTCCATTCCCATGGTACATTTTCATTCATTTCCATACCAGTTGGAATGATGAACCTTCTTCATTGTGATGCCAATTCCATATGGCTGTATTTTTATTGGAAAATGTTAAACATATGTACAAACAATACACTGCCATATTATCATACATTTATCTCTGCTTATGAGGTCTCTCTCATATACATAAAATTAGTTTAAACTTTGATCATCATTTTAAATTTAATTTTTTTAATTATTTTTTTAACTTCCTTTAAATAGCTTTCTATCCTTTAATAAACCAATATATTATTTTTATTTTTAAATTCTTTTTTTCTCAAATAATATCAACTCAAGACACTTGAATAAATTATCTTTAGTAGTAAAGTCGTAAACACTAATTAACTCACATGTTCTCAATACATAAAACTTGACATAATAAAAATAATAAAAAACAAACGCACTAAAACCATTTTCCATTCTCATGATACATTTTTATTCCTTTACATACCGGTTGGAATGAGCCAATTGCATATGGCTGTATTTTTACTGAAAAATGATAAACATATAAACAAACAATACACTGCCACATTATCATGCATTTATAATAAAATAATGTATTCAAACCACATACTACATAACTACAAAAAAAACATCTAATGAACTAATATGTTTTATGTTACTAACACCACATATGTAATTTTGATATTAGAAAATTTTGATCATCACTAAAAAGTTTATTTGAAAAACAAATCGTAACACATATCCAAATGATAAAATAAAATCAACACACATAAATCAAACAGTCATAATATCAAAATAAAATAAAATAATATATTAAAACAGATAAAACATGTTAAACATCATTTGAAATTCTCTAGTAATAAATCAATACATTTTATAGTTTGTATATATTTCTAGTTACATTATTTTTATCTAGATACGTAATCATGTGGTGTCATATTGTTCGTGTAACTAATAATCATTTTTTCTTTTATATTCCTAAACAACCACCATAAATATATTAACCATGCCGCAAATATGGAACTTAAGTTTATGCGATCAAAATCAAGAAGATGATTTTTTTTGTTAAAGATGCAGTTAAGTTTTTTTTTTTAAATACAACTTTAGGTAGTTTCTACCATCAAAATATTTTACTTGAATTGGCTGCATCAAGTACTGTCTATCTGCACAATTTTATTCTTCTGTCACCTCATCTAGCTCGTAAGAATCTTTAAACTTTTAAGTTTGGATAGTTAGAGAATCTTTATGCCATTTTTTCGAAATCAACCACTTTAGTTAGATAGTCTACAAGAATATAAACACACATGAACGGAAATAATTCCCAATTATGACTCAAAGCAGGGTATAGTTTGAAAAGAACATCAATGTCTGCTATCCGTTTAAGGGAACCCGATTAAACCGAATCAAAACACAAACCAAGCTGAATACAAACCGAACCGAAACCAATCCAAACTAATTAAGGTTTATTTCAGTTGGAAAAATTCTAAAACTAAAATAACCAAACCGAATCTAAACCGAACCGATAAAATAACCGAAGTGTCCACTCCTAATCATCGTCAATTGAAAAATCTAGAGTTAGGGGTTAACTCAATTTGGGGACTTTTGAAAAGTTGGGGAAACACTCGTCCATGTGCAAAGTTTGACTTTTGAATCAAAATTAAAGTTACCCAATACTCAATTAGAAAAGTAAACCGACTTTGGTTCTTACGATTAATCATAATTGTCGGTCGGATGTTTTAAACTCATCCATCAAAATCAAAGTGATATCTTTTGCCTCTAAATATTGAAAGTTCCCATATGTAAATTATCAAAACGTTTATTGTCAAGAAGGTGACTAAAACTTTTGGTTCTTACCATTCAGGTTTTTAATTAAAAACAAGGGATTGAGGCGACCTTTTGATGCTATGCAAGAGTGCAATGTAAGACACCTGAACCAATTAGCCGAATCTCATGTTTCTCTGGAGAAGACGCCTTAGCGACTGTTTTAACCCCACTATTGTCTACCACGTTCACTTGTCTTAGGTGCCTTAGGTACTGTTGTAAACCCCATTGTTGTCTAAAATTTATAAGGTCGTCTATCTATTTATTGCAAATAAAAATTACATAGCCTCTCTTTTCTTTTTTTTATAAGGTCGTACTTTTTTCTTTTTTTTTCTTTAAAAAAAGAATAGAAGAAATGTGTTAAAAAAAGCCTCTTTTTTTATTAAACAAAATCTGCTAAAGTAATATCGCAAAACTAAACCCTTCAAAGCCTTGAAGAGGTTAATAAGCTTTTTGGATGTACCTTTCTATAATAAGAATGCTATACATAACTTGTGGGACAAGTAAAACAAAAACAAGTCCAAGCTGAATCATGTCTCCTCCTCGTTCTTCACTTGGATCCAACGCCCAGTATTAGATGATCCAGCTCCTTCTCTTTTTCGACGACTAAAGAAACCGATAAGATACCCCAAAACCACTCCCAAAACCATCACACTTGCTCCTTCAATGTACCACAACCCCTCAAATTCAGATTTAGATCCCAAGCTTGAGTCTTTACCATCATCATCATCACTACCACCGCTAATAACTTCCCCTGAAGCCAAAATCTCAACCTTGTCATGAACCTCTCCATCATGGTTCCCCACATAAGAAATAGTAAGTCTCTCCTTATCAGCAACCAAACGAGTGTACCCAAACTCGCCTCCACGGTACATCGACCGAGCAGGCTGAGGAAATATCGGTACATCCGGATGATTAGGCCTCGGCTCCCAAATCGGTTGCGTCTCTTTCCCAGCCATACCGATCACAAGATGAACAGGGCTCCCATGCCAACGCTCACCACAAGTGTTGTTACTAATCGGACAAAACCTCTCGTATCTATGAACATGTCCCCATAACGCAACCGTCACGTTGTTCTCAACGAACAACGGTTCCAAATGCTCGATCATCTTCACTCTTACCGCTATATCACTACCTTTAGTACTCGTAGTGTACATCGGTCTATGCCCTTGCACAACCACAAACGGCGTCTTGCTCCTGTTAACAGACTCTAAATCACTCTTGATAAAACTATACTGCTTCCCTCCTTTAAGAAACTCCGTCTCGGTCGAAATATAAACGAAATGGACCGAGCCCATGTCGTAAGAATAGTAAAGGTTCCGAACCTTAGCTTCGGATGAGTTTCCAGGCATGTTGAACTTAACACTATACGGTACACCACATTCTCCACCACTATCTTTACCGTACACGTAAGCAGCCCAATCTGGCTTCCACGGCTGCATAGGCCAGTCGTACTCGTGGTTACCGATGCAAACATGGTACGGGACTTTAGAAGCTATAGGCTCGATTTGATGAAAGAACTCATCCCATATCCACGAGTAGCCTTTAGCATAGCTTATATCACCAATGTGTGACACGATCGCTGCTTTATCGTTACCTAGAGATTTAATGTCACGTAAGATCCACTTCACTGTTGATAAACTCTCCTCTTCTCCGCGGATAAACGTTCTGTAAGGCGTGGAGCATCCCATGTCTCCGAACATGAACGCTAAGGTTTGGTCTGAATCGTCGTTTCGAGACACGAAGCTGTGGATCTCGCTCCATCCTTTGGACTCGCTCCCGACTTGGTAATAGTATTTGACTCCTGGTTTCAAGCTCTTCATGACGGCGTCGAATGTCCAGCCTGGATCCCTCCAGCCGATCGTGGTATTCGCCGGCGCGTGGCACATACGCTCCCTCTCGTAACTAACTCCACGCGCTTTAACCGTGTTGTTTAGTCTCTCTTTGACCTCTCCGTAACGAGCTAACCGCTCTTCGCCGTCTCCTGTAACGAACATCACTCGCATTTCGTTAACCGTATCTGTGTAGCTTAAATGAATCTGATCCGGCCGGTTTAACCGGAATTTTAACCGGTTAGATTCGGTTAAGAGATGGCGCGTTCCGGGTAAAGGGTTGTGGTCGTGGTCTTTGTGTTTCGGGTTGATTTCGGATTGGGTCCAGCGGAAGATCCGGAAAGAGTAATCGGATCGGAGATTGGTTAAAGGAAGGGAGATGGAGCCCGACCCGGTTTGCCAATCGGGCGAATCGGAGAGGAACTTGTAGCCTATGAAGTGGTCGTGGGGAGATTCTGGTGGAGAGTAGATTCCTAGCCAGTCGAGATCGGAGGGTGATTCGACGCCGGTCCATTGGATCGTGACTGTGTCGCCGGATCGGTTTAGGCTTTGAGGGGTGAATGAGATCGTTAGTGTGGAGTGAACGGAGGAGATCAAGAGGAGGAAGAAGAAGAAGGAAGAGTAAACGGCGATCATGGTGACGGTGGAGATGGTGGTTAGTTGAAAAGTCAACGTTTTTTAGTTTGTTGGGTTTTGTGTGTTTGGGTTTTGGTAATAAATCACTTTTTTTAGCTTTTAAGGAGTGATTATTAAGTCATTTTTGAAACCAAACTTGATTTATGACATGGCAACTTCTAAAAAGACTGATATTTTTATTTTACCTTTATTTGACCAAATTACTTTTGTCGCATGTGATTTTAATAAAGCAGACTAGTCATGAACTCGGCATTGGCTTTGTTAAGATGATGCGTTTGTCTCTGTTTCAGACACAAAACAGAGGATACCCGCGCACACACCCAAATTTATACTGGAGTATGAATAAAAGATTTAAAACATTTAGTGAGGTGAAATAATGGAACGGGGGAGATTCAAAGGGGTGACCTGAGAACACAAAACTCAATTGGTTTCAGTGGAAATCTTAAAGAAACAAGAGGATCCGTGTTCTCATGACACTCCTTTGAGATCTCACCTGTTGTTCTTCGCTTCTCCATGAATTACGTAAAGGGAAGCTTTTCCTTTTATATAATAATACATTAGTTTCGTCTTCTTGGTATTCGTTTTTGTTCACTTCTGTTTATGTCATGACAATGTCGTCATCTTGTTGCCAAAAAAAAAATTATAGTATGTGTGGTCATCTTCGCGACATCTTTTAGTGTTACTCAACTAAAGTTAGGCTCGGACATATATCAACACTTGGGGTTTACTTGAGCCCACCAGAAACCCATTGAAAGCCTTCTATTATTTCAAAGCTTACTTTACTCTACCGACAAAGTCAATGGTCAGAGTTGGATAGCCACTATCGTGGCCACCGGTTCTATTTTCCCGTGCCACACATCAAATCTTCAACCAACTAATCCTTACATATTGAATGTTTTAAAGTAAATATGTGGTGCAAGAAGTAGTGGATAAAAAAGAATAGTAGACAATAAATATCTTGTTATTGTACATTTCCACATTCAAGATTGTCAAGACAAACACGAAACATGGATTTTCTCACCGATCAACTAAAAAAGAAGTTCTCCGACAAGAAACCAGAAAGTTCAGAACCGGAGACGAACCACAACAAAAACAAACCCGGTCATGCCGGTCCAACAACTCATAGCGGACATAGGCCAGCTACCAACGCTGAGCTCATGGCTAGTGCTAAGATTGTAGCCGAAGCTGCTCAAGCCGCTGCTCGCAATGAGACTGCCAAGCTAGACAAAACTAAAGTCGCCGGAGCCACCGCTGATATTCTCGACGCCGCCGGTAGATACGGCAAGTTTGATGAAAAAGCGGTGTGGGTCAGTACCTCGAAAAGGCTGAAAGTTATCTCCACAAGTATGAATCTACACACTCTCACTCCTCCAGTGGTGGCAGCCACGGCGGTGGTAGTCACGGTGGAGGTGCTGGAGAACTGGCGGGTAAGAAAGGGGATGAGAAATCGGGAAGTGGTAGCCATGGGTTTGGAGACTATGCTAAGATGGCTCAAGGTTTCATGAAGTGATTAATGTTTTAATTAGTAGATTAAAAATAATTAAGTATCCTTGCATAATTACTTTTAGTAAGTTGTGGCTTTATGAATTATTAACCGTGGGATCTGTGTATGGTGTTGGAACTTGCTGATGTAAAATAAAATGTTTCTGTTTTATTTTCTAAAAAATGTTGATCAATTCATGTTCTTCTCTACACATGAAGAAGTTACGTGCAATGGACATAATTTTCAAATAAAGCTCGAGTTAATTGCACTTTTCCTTCAGTTGAGAAGCCTTAGAATCTTGAAAACAAGTGAGTTTTTTTTATTATCATATAAAAGGAATATATATTTCTGAAAAAAGCTTTTTATTATCATTTTAAAAAAAAATCTTGAGGATTTCTCATCTTATCTCCTCCTAAGAACTACACTATCTTCATTTTTCATCTCATTCAATATAATATATGTGTATGTATCATCATCATAATTTGTGTATTCTCGGATCATGCTCAGCCGAAGCAGGCTTAATGTCCGGAAGTCCCGGTATAGAATCAATTCCGGAATTACCAAAGCTCGAGTCCCTTGACCGTTTCAATGGTACTATACTCTTTCAAATTCTTGAATTCTTTATGTTTTGTCTGTCTGTGTCTGCTTCAAGAAAAATGCTTGTTCATTGCAGCTAAGAACCAGAAGTTCTACGCTGAAAATGATTCAAGGTTCAAAGAATCTCCAATACTCAAGAAGCTACTCGAGAACTCCAAACTAAACAAAGAAAAGTAAGTGAAAGTCTCATCATTTTATTCCTTCATGCATGCCCATTTGGTCTTCTAAGTGGTACAGAGCCAAGATTGTGGACATGTGACATTGGTGTTGTGTCTTTTTTTAATCCTTCAGGAATGAAAAAGCTATTCAAGACAAGTATTGTCTAAGAGGAGCAGAGTGGGGAGTAGGAGACTGTTCAACCAATGGAATAACAGATGAAGAGAAGGAACAATTCATCACAATGTTGAAGAAGAAGACTGGTCTTGAATAACATTTTCAAAATCACAGTTATTTATGTTGAATTAGAGAATGAGATAATCTATGCTAATGTAGATCAAATCATTTTGATATCCACGAGAGAAAGTGAAGCAATACCATTCACAACCACTGATTTATCAGCTCCAGAGCCTTCATCTTCTTTATCAGCATCAACCGCCACAATGTCCTCTGGTTTCTTCTCGTTGGCCACAAGCAGCTTGAAGACATGAAAGGCCTCTCTATCTGAATTTTCTTGATTGGTTCTCTAAGTAGATTCATCATGATTCTAAAATTATCCATCAACACATGTCTCTTCATAAAGTAGCTTCCTCTCTCCAGCAACCTCGTGTTGTACTCTATCATCTTAAGTAACTCCGTACAATCTGTTTCAAAGATAACGAAATGGATGTTTTTTATCACACAGCTTATTATATAACATGGATTTATTTTCAGTGAATAAACCAAAGTGAATCAAAACTAAACCGGAATTCGGATTGAGATGAAGTCGCCGGTACAAACATGAAGTTGGTTTTTGAAATGATTTGTAACCCTCTGCCTGAGCTAGTTGTTTGTAGAATAATTGCATTAGTGCTGAGCTACAATTATTGTTAGCCTCTCTGCTGTAATATCGTTTTATTATTGGGTCCCACCGCATCTTCTCATCATCCAATAATTTTATTCGCTTTAAAACTAATCATGCATTTTCTACAAAAAAAATTGTAACAATTTATAAATTCTAAATCAGCTTTTGAAATAATTAATTTTCAGAAAAGGGAAACTTTATTTTGCAAATTCAAATTAGACGGTTAGCGAGTCTTCTTCCTCGTTTAATTAATAAAAGATCTTAAAAGTTTTCGTAATTTGAAGATTAAGCCAAATATAGCGGTAATTAATTAAACTGAAAAAGTAGATTGAAAACGCCGTCGTTCGGTATATCTTTCGAACAATTGGCCAAATGGAAACATGTTGAGTCGCCGTTTTCACTCTGTTCTGTCACACTTTTAAAAGCTGTCTTTACTCTTTGAGAGAATCTAGAGGAGAAGAAAATGGAGAAAGCTTTAACGAAAGTGACGAGCTTCAAAGTGGGAGGCTCATGGATCTCGAAGAAAGCCAAGGAAGAGCTCTCTAACATCACCACTGACCTCACTGTGAGTGCTCATTTGATGAATCTTGAATCTTTTCTTGCTTCTTTATTTTTCTCTGGGGGTTTGCATGTAATTCATGTGTGAAACTGATGGGTTTGGTCGCATTTCGGTTTAAGGTTTTGCGTTTGGTTTAAAAAGGATTCTATTGTTCAAAATCTTGTGTAGTGGATGTTACAAAACTCTGGAAGAATCATAGATCTAGGAAGATCTGATTAACTGTTTACTAGAAAAGATGAATTCTTTTAGCAATGATGTGTTCTTGTTATTTCTTTTGACCTAAGCTAAGAGCCCTACGTTGAGTTGATGTCAATTCTATGACTATTCAAGTAACATGATCTATAGGTTATACCTTCTATGTCTGTCTTTATAGGTTTGGCTATTTATTTTTGATATATGGTTTATTCTGCACTTGTTTGTGTTTTTCATTGCTACAAATTGGAAACATAATGTTGATGTTGTTTCTTTTTCTTTTCCAGACTTTCTCTAGTACCGTTGAAGAGAAAGCCAAATGGGTTTTTAACAAGCTTAAAGGTAAACACCATTTTTATTATTCTCATTGATAAACAATCTAAGAAGATTCCGACAATTCTTAACCTGATATTCCTCTTTTAAAACAGGGAAACCACTCAAAAGCTTACCAGATCTTCTCAAAGAATACAACTTACCATCAGGACTCTTCCCACAGAACATAATCTGCTACGAATTCGACGAGACAAAGAACAAACTTACGGTCTTCTTCTCTACACCCTGCGAAGTCACATTCAAAGATGGATCAGCGATAAGGTACGCAACACGCGTGAAAGGGATCTTGCTTAGAGGGAAACTGATGGGTGTTGAAGGAATGAAGACCAAAGTGTTGGTTTGGGTCAAAGTCACGACAATCTCAGTCGAGAGCTCGAAATCAGACAAGCTATGGTTCACTGCCGGTGTTAAGAAGTCTCGATCCAAGAGTGTTTATGATACACCACATGATGCTATCAAAGTCGTTGGAGAGTTTTAAGATGGGTTATTATCATATTTGATTTATGAATTTCATATTGGTTATTTGGGTTTATTTGCATATTGGAAAGAGGTATATATATAACTCTCATTATGGTCAAATGTGTTTGTGTTTCCATGGCGCTCATGTTTCTTACATTATGCAAGAAATCAAAAATGTTTTTCAAAATATAGTGAAATTGAAAGTAACCAACGGTTATTGTTATATTTTGCTGGCTTATTGTTTAAAACTCATAAGTTATATAGTACTATGAATTTTTAGGTCACATTTTAAGTTGCGCTATGAATGTTATATGGTTTAAGTAGGCATGGGCATTCGGGTTCCAATCGGATTTCGGTTTTATCTAACCGGATCTCGATTTTTTGGGTTTATCAAAAACATCTTCATTCGGGTTATATGAAAGTTTGTTTCAAGACCGGTTCGGGTCCTATCGAGTTCGGGTCGAGGTTAGTAAATCTTCAAAGAACCGGTAAAATCCGATATATTTTCGGGTTCGGATACCAATCTGTTCTTTGGTTTAAAAGTACATGATTTGTACCTATTTTGTAGCCAAAACATAAGTAAATCGGTTATTCGGTTATAAAGTACCTGATTTGTACCTATTTTGTAACCAAAACATAAGTAAAATCGATTCAAAAATAAAAAATGAACATTAAACGTGATCATTCAAAATCAAACAAAAGGTAAACATAGTTATTAATTGAAGAAAACTAAATAAATGAAAGCATAAAACTAAAACCAAGTTCCCATGAAATGAAAAAAACATTATTCAATGAAAACAAAATCAAAAAATTGTAAGCTTCAACCGTCACCTTCAACCATCAACCTTCATATAATAGATCATTATTTTAGATATTCAATAATATCTTAGTGTATTTTGGATACATATTAAGAACTGAGACATGTTTGGTACACGTTTTTTTTAGGAATTTTGAATGTTTCGGGTTGTATCGGATATCCATTTAGGTCGGGTTCAGTCCGGATAATACTCATAACCTGAAATACCATAAAACAAGATTTATTCGATATTTATGTCGGATCCGGATAGGTTCAGGTTTTCGGATTCAGTTTAATTTTCCCAGCCCTAGGTTTGAGTCTTGTTTTAGCCAATATTCTGATCTTGTAATCTATCAAATTTTAAAAATTTAAGATAGTTTAAAGTTTACAGATTTTAAAGTTTTTGCAGTATGCATTGGATTTTGAGTTCAATCATTTATTCATGAGACTCTATAAGAAATTATTTGAAATCCATCTAAAATACAACAAATTTTAAAATCCTTAAAAGTTAAATAACACTAAATTTTAAAAATTGGATCTAAGTCATTCATTGAATAACACTAGATTTTAAAATATAATTTATAATCATCATTTGAATAACAATGCATTGTATTTAGATTTTATATCTATTAAAATACATGATTGAATAACTCCACCTTATAAATTTTCTTATATTTTAATATAAATAAATAAATAAATATATATGAATATTCATTTTCAACACGTACCCGATTCCTAATTTTTCTAAAAAAACTCGCATCTACGTCTCTATACGGTTCTGCATCCACGTACCGGTTCTAACTGAAGACCGTGAGAGTGGAGGTAGATCTGCTTCAGTACAGAGAGAAAGATCAGATGAAGCTACTGAAAGAAATTATTCTGGTTGTTGTTCAAAAGAGAAGTGTTTCCAGGTTATTGTAAATGACCAGACTTCAGAGAATGGGAAGGGAAGCACAACATTACAGTGATGAATCTATTTGTGTTTGAAAGATTGAACAATTGAGGAGATTGTAGAGGCAGTAAAAGGCTAGGTAGATTTGCAGAAAACATGGTGAAACGGTGATATGAGTCTTATGTATAAAGACATGTACATTAGGTTCATGGAGACTAAAGCTTTGGTTGAGAGAAAATTGATCGTGAAGGGGTAAAATGACTTTTTAGGAAGATAAAAAACATTTATTAAGTACCAAAAATCTGCTTATATCAACTATCAAGTTTAGCAATTATCAAGTTTCAAATATACAATGAACCGAGCAATTAAATAAAGCTATATCTATAATCTCATATCAAAAACTATCCCAAATGAGAAAATGTTCCATTGCAGGTAATATCAGCTTTTTACTTTTTCAACTAGGTAGTCATACAATTCCATCTTTCCTATCCTTGCTTTAATGTGAATGGAGTGTATCCAGCCTGAAACATGAACATTCCTTTGTGTAAAGGGAGGTTTATGTTGTTTCAAAAAGCAGAAAATATCAAAGTACAAACCTTGTCAGTGATCTCTAATGTTGTGTCATATGTCTTGAAGATCTTAGTGATTTCCAAGCACCGATTGCTTGCAGCAAAGTGAAGAACAGTCCAACCTGCTTTATCCATGTTGTTGATCATAGAATCATCTGCACTTACTAGCATTTTCACTACCTGCAACCAGGAAATGATTACACAACTTCACAGTGTGAATGATCTAGTAGATTAATAGCACCACTACAACCTACGATTACATATTCTAAATCCCCTAACTTCACTACCTCAAGACTAAAGTGACAAAGTCCGCTAACTTCTCCTTACAGTACACACAATTTTTTCAAAGGTTTCTAACCGGTTAAAACCAGATTATGCAGTTAACTTCATTACCTGAAGATTCCACTCACAAAAAGCATTTATACGCTAAGGTTTCTCATCATTTGATACAAGGGAAATCACTTTTGTTTTGTAAGACTTCACATCATGCATAAGAGGGCTTTGACCCTTTTTATTTGAAACATCAATCAATGCTCCTATTTTGTAGCAGATAGTCACAATTCTCCAATTTTCTTCGGTTAGTTGCTATGTGAAGATGTGTCCTTGAGTCTGTCAATGTCATTTATTTCGGCACATGTCATAGAACACATAAATAAAGATTTTTTGAAGCTGACTATTCAATAAAGAAAGAAACGAAATAAGTTCAATACCTTTGTTGATAAGTGTTGACATAAGCTCTAAATTACCAAACCTAGCAGCTATATGTAGACTCTCGATTATATTCTACCATGATTGCTCTATCTTGTGAGAAGGTAATACATTGTAGATTTTATTGTGTGTCATCTTGTCTCATTGGTCTTTAGCAGATGTCCAAGGCTAAAAAGGAGAGGATTTAACGTAAAGATGTACATAAAAGAAAGAAAAAAGAAAAGAAAAGAGAGAGAGAACCTTGGCTTCAAGTTCTTCACACTTTCTCTTCCACTTTTTAAAATGACTTTATCTATCTATATGATAATATTTTGTTCCTTCTTTGTGCATTTTATATAAAGATTCATAAAATTTAAAGGAAATCGTGTCTATTAAATTCAATTGTATTCCTTTAAAATCTAAAATAAATCTTTTTGAGAAATGCATTATAATCTTCAACAAATCATTTAAAATACTTAAAAATCTATTATTTATATCTTCAGTTAAATTTTTTAAAAATTTGTTAAATTCTTGAATCTAATACCATCTCCAGATACATAGCCGAAAGAATTATTATAATAACTAAAGAAAAATTATTTCTAATACGGCTCTAGCTCACCTTTAACAGTCTGTCATTCTCTCATAGTAATGCTATGTTTCTTTTTTATTGCTTTGTTTCGTCTCTTTTCTACTCTCTATGTTCGCAGCCGAGATATTTTTCGGAGGTATGAAAATTCTTCTCTTTTAATAATTTTGTTTGCATAATCTAAATTTTGGGACTTCAATTTCTTTCAAGTTTCGATGTAATTTTACTGGGTTATCTTCACCAAACTTCGATGTTTGTCTTTTTATCATTAATTTATGTCCATGTCGTTCTCTTGTGTGGCTTTTGTTGGTAAATGTGGTCAGAATCACTTATGGGTTTCTAAAAGTTTCATTAATTTTACCTTCTCTTATGTCTATGTTGTTCTCTTGTTTGGTAGATTAGATATTTATGGGTTTCTCATAGTTGCATTCTTTTCATCTCAAAAGCTATGGATTTATGATCAGAAATTGCAACTTTTATCTTTTTCCAACTTGGTTCAAGATTCGTTGTAATTTTACTGGATTTTCCAACTTTCATGTTGTTCTCTTATGTGACATTTGTTGGTAAAGATGGTCTGAATCGCTTATCGGTTTCTCAAAGGTGCTTCTTTTTACCTTCTATCTGTGCGTGTTTCATCTCCAAAAGCTACGATCATAAATTGTAACTTTTTTGTTTTAAATCTCAAACTGATCGAATTAGTGTGTGTATCCATCTGAGATTTTTTGTGAGTTTTATTTGTTGTTTCTTTGCAGTCAATATATGGATCGTTGATGTAGACTTGGCCCTTCT
This sequence comes from Brassica napus, assembly GCF_020379485.1. Lineage (NCBI taxonomy): Eukaryota > Viridiplantae > Streptophyta > Magnoliopsida > Brassicales > Brassicaceae > Brassica > Brassica napus. Next base: position 17,248 of record NW_026016113.1, on the reverse strand, counting down.
TGCTCTGCAAAATGATGATGAAGACTTGGTCTTTTAGTAGAATAGGATGAAGAAAATAAACTTAAGAGCTATATGGTTTTGAATCATACTATGCTTTGAGAGCATTCTATTTTAGAGTAATATATAGAAAAAAAAATTATAGAGTACCAGTTGAGATGGTTTGATTAGGTCGTAACTTTTATTGTCAACAATTTGAATTTCTTAAAAATGAGAAATTAATAATTTTATTATAATAAATTAATTGGCTATTAAGAAAGAGTCACGTGGTAAAAGAATGTATAATAAACAGATGAAAGAAACCGATTCTTGTGTTCGTTCACCCCTGCTTTTCTATTTCTTTCTAACCTTTTATCGTTATCTGCGATGGAAGTGGCCTTGAGATCAGTATCTCTTGTGTTTTCTTTCAACTAATTTGAGACATTCCAAGAACATGTTTTGTATACACCTATTAAATCCTTAAGATGTCTGTCCCAAATAAATTGTGAATGTAAAGTCCACTACTCATGACTATTAAAAATATCATTCCGTATCAGTCTCTGTGTTTCTAATGTTGAGTCACTCTTGTTGAGCACAAACCGTTCAACACACTTTTGAAAGACAAGCTCGTTTAAGCTTGTCTTGGAGAAATCAATTAAGAGATGGTGACAAAAGGATTTAATATCATTAAGATTTCTTCAACATAATTTACACTGTAAAAATCATACATCTTAATTTTATAGGATCCAAATAGAACACAACAAAACTTTGAATACCTTTATGTGTGATTAGCAATCAAGTTTTATAAAGTATCCCGTATCCGACTCATCAAACCGTTTGAAATCATAGTTCGTTCCTAGCTTTCTTGATGGGATAAGTGAAGACACGATTCGTTGTGGCAGTGAATGAAAAGGGTCCCAACGTGGTTCCCACAGATATTAATGGTGGCCTGATTTCAAAATTTGATTGGCCCCCTCCAAATGTCAAGTTGATTGACTCACTCTCTCACTCTTTATCTAACCCACACGTTTCCGTTTTTCACAGTTTCATGATGATGCCAACAAAATGTTAAAAGGAATATTTTTATTGATTTGGAAAATAATATTCATGGCAGGAGTGAACTTCATGTGTTTTGTCTTAACAAAACAGGTATTATGATTAGGCTTATTCCGACCATACCTTCCGGTCCATTTTGTGCACACGTGGCGGCTTGCTATTTGTAGGACGTGGTGATGACAAACTAGTTACAAAACTATCCGAGTCGTGCTTTGGTGCTGCTGTTGACTTGTGAGGCACAAAAAACCCTCGTTGTCTTTTTAGGGACATAACCGTAGTTCCATACCATTTTTTTTTTACAACAATAATAACTAAACTATGAAATTTGACCTATACCATATACCGACGCTTTTTATAAACTTCCTTTTCCTTATTAGTCATAACCCAGTTATTATGAATAAACACGACTATTTTTTAACGAAAACACGATATATTAAATATTTCTTCCGTTTTTTTTATATAAGTCGTTTTAGATAGATTTTTACGTTTCAAATTATATGACGTTTTCGATTTTTTATGTAAAATTTATTAACACTTAGTGTTATATGACCAATGATAATATACATTCTATTTTATTATTGGTTGATTTGTTGTTAGATAAATAATTAATGATGTTTTTGTTGATAAAATATAAAAAAATTAATGATTTCTTAATCTATGTACACAATTCTAAAACGATTTATATTAAAAAAATGGAGGGATTAATACGTAACATAATTTATTAACATAGCTAGTTTCTTTTTATTAAGAATTCAAATTTTGTGTCTATAAACTATTAAAAAAAATTATTGATTGAACATTTTTGCATGAGCTACTTCTCTTAGAATAATTCAAATAAGTTCGGAATTTCACTTTCGATGACCACCTTTAATAGTATTATCTTTTTAGCATTCAAAATGAAAGATATGTCATTTTATATCTAAAAATAAATAAACCAGAAAATAAAAGTAATGTAAAAATGAAGAGGGAAAAAGACAAGAGAGATTACTCGTTCATAACTTCATATCTGCACCGCAGACTTTGTACTGCAAAGGCAGATTTAATAATTTTCTAGCTCTGCTTGAAATGAAGACAGACAAAATAAAATCTCAAAATCTCTCCACTAAAGGTTGCAGAAGAAATATATACATTAAAAAAATAAAAAAAAGGCAAAGTGCAACTGAAACACGACACGAATTGTGTTAAAGAAACAAAACAGAGTTTTAGAAAGAGAGGAAAGTAAAAAGATCTTTCTTTTTGTGAGTTGGGTTTGTTAGATTTTATCCTCGTTTGTCTGAAAAAATCGTAGTCGATGGCAGAGAATGAAGAAGAACAACAAAAACAGTCTTTGACGTCGAAATCATCCACCGGAGGAGCTTCACGGCCGACGATTTCGCTTCCTCCTCGACCGTTTGGGGAAATGTTTTATAGCGGTGGCGTTGGATTTAGTGGATTCAGTCCTGGTCCCATGACTCTCGTCTCTAATATGTTTTCTGATCATCCTGATGGATTCAAATCCTTCTCTCAGCTTGTCGCCGGAGCTATGGCTTCTCCTGCCGCTGCTGCAGTCGTCGCTAGTGCTCATCAGACACCTGTGAGCTCTGTCGGTGGTGGCGGTGACAGTCTTCTTGACCCGAGGTTCAAGCAAAACAGACCAACGGGATTGATGATTACACAGCCACCGGGGATGTTCACCGTGCCTCCGGGACTAAGTCCGGCGACGCTTCTGGATTCTCCCAGTTTCTTTGGTCTGTTTTCACCCATTCAGGTGTTGCTTTCATTTCAAGATGATTTATTTTTTGTCTTACTTTGAAATTCTATTTTTAGTAACTGGAAGTTTAGGGCTTTTATGCGTTCATATGACTTTGACTTTTTGGGCATTTGAATCTATGAGAGTCTCTGTTTATAGTATATTGAAAGTAAGAAACTTTCAGACAAATAAGAGTATCTTCAATGTCAAAAGAGAGAACCATAATCAACTCTTAATGATCGATCATTAGTATTGTTTCTAGCGTTAATATTGACAAAATCTTGATCTTTTTTTTTAATCCTTCGACGATGTCATTAGCTAATAGAAATGTGAATTTTTACGTGTAGGGATCATTTGGTATGACACACCAACAAGCATTAGCACAAGTCACTGCACAAGCAGTTCAAGGCAATAGTATCCAGATGCAATCAGAATCTTCTACACAACAACAAACTTTATTGACTGAGGTTCCCTCGTTACCAGCCCCGGCTCAGAGAGATGACTCTGAAGTATCCGTCTACGAGCATCGGTCGCGGCCTCAGAATGCTGCTGATAAACCAGCTGATGATGGATACAACTGGCGGAAGTACGGGCAGAAGCAAGTCAAAGGTAGCGATTTTCCTCGGAGTTATTACAAGTGTACGAATCCTGCGTGTCCTGTCAAGAAGAAAGTGGAGAGGTCTGTCGATGGACAAGTAACGGAAATAATTTACAAGGGTCAGCACAATCATGAGCCTCCACAAAACAATAAGCGCGGGAGGGACAATAACGGGAGTTGTAGCAGTCTCAACAAGACTAAGAGAGACCAGGAAACAAGTCAGGTGACAATAACGGAGCAGATGTCTGAAGCAAGTGATAGCGAGGAAGTTGGTAATGCAGAAACTAGTTTGGGAGGAACACACGAGGATGAGCCTGATCCCAAGAGAAGGTTACAAATACTAAATGCGACTGTTTCTTTTACATTCATCTCTTATGAGTTTTTTTTTTCTGACAAGATTTAAATAAATTATTTTATTGTTGCAGAAATACGGAAGTCCGGGTTTCAGAACCGGTTTCTTCATCGCATAAGACCGTGACAGAGCCTAGAATTATTGTCCAAACGAGGAGTGAAGTTGATCTGTTAGATGATGGATATAGATGGCGCAAGTATGGTCAGAAAGTAGTCAAAGGGAATCCTTATCCAAGGTGAGACATATAACCAAACCAAACCGGTCAATGAGTTCTTACATTTTCATCAGTCTTTTTCTCCTTAAAACGCGTTTTGATGTATTCACAGGAGCTACTATAAGTGTACAACACCGGGATGCGGAGTAAGGAAACATGTAGAAAGAGCAGCAAATGACCCGAAAGCTGTTATAACAACATATGAAGGTAAACATAACCATGACATTCCAGCGTCTAGAACCAGCAGCCATCAGTTAAGACCAAACAACAATCTCTCGACGGTTAACTTGAACCAACAACAGACCGTTGCGCGTCTAAGGCTTAAAGAAGAGCAAATCACTTGAGAAAAAGAAAAATACTTGTGCCGTTTCATTTTTGGTTAATGAACCTGTTTAGTTTCATGATTACTACATTACCACATGTTTCTACAAATAGAAACTTTGATAATAGTTTACATTTTGTGATCAGATATTTTTTGTGATAGCAATGTTTGAAAGAAAATGAAATCTTTCATGGAAGATGATTAAGATCTTTAAAAAATAACATGATATTATTATTCAAAATAAACCACTCATATTAATTTCAATATAAATTAAAAATAATTTAAAACTTAAAATGAAATCTTTTAATAATTTATTATAATATATTTACTTTATACATATTTATTTTCATGAGTACGGAAAATTACCTAGTAATAAGTTAAAACAGTTAAAATAAATAAATAAAATAAATAAAATAAGAAGAATACTAAAATAAAAAAAATAGGAAAAGTAGTTCTAATAAATAAAAATAACTGAAATAAAGTAAACTAAATAAATAATGTAGAAAATATAAAAGAACAAAAATGAAATAATTCTAATAAATAGAAAACTTAAAATAAATTAAATTAAATAATTAAAAAAAAAGAGAAACTCTAAATCATTTATCTTGTGTCTGTTTTCAAATATTCTACATATCACTAGTGACAGTGATAATTTTCGACTTATGTGTCTTTGGTGATGGTTTCAGATGACAGGTATACAAAAGTGATGGTTTTCTCATATATCATCCGTGACGGATTTTGTGTAGGAACTGTATTTTACTACCATAACACAACTGATATTTGTAAAGAATAATAGAACATAAATCAAAATTACAATACCGAAATATAAGAATAAAGAAGAATTGCAGAGTCAAGATAATTAATTTTTTTCCTTAAATTTTTAAACGCTCCGTAGTGTGACGGTTTTATAGCGTTTAGATTCGCAGGATACAACTGCAGCATTGTTTATGTTTACCATCACCGAAAAACATAATTTATCGACTCTAATTTTGTGTTGTACTCTCAGATTCAAAAAAAATAAAAATAAACGTAACTATTTTGAGTGGGAGAAATGTTTCTTGATTGTATGAATGTCTGTCTTTTCTATAATGCTAGCAAGCTCTTTTATAGAAAAATCATGAGAAGCACAAGTTTTATTTTTTAACACAAAAAATGAAACTTCTATGGTGCACTAATGGAGTTTTTAATTCTTGTCAATTATTATGTGAATTTATTCCACATTTTGAACAAGAAATTAAATAGTAAAATTATTATTGTTTGACCAATTCAAACTAAATAATATACTTTTAAAAGGATATTTTTTAACACAAAAAATGAAACTTCTATGGTGCACTAATGGAGTTTTTAATTCTTGTCAATTATTATGTGAATTTATTCCACATTTTGAACAAGAAATTAAATAGTAAAATTATTATTGTTTGACCAATTCAAACTAAATAATATACTTTTAAAAGGATATTTTTTTCATATTTTATTAATATAAAAGATCAATATATATTTGGTTTATAAGATTAAGTTAATGAACATAAAATCCAACTAACAAATCAAAAAATCCAAATACAAGTTCAAATATCCAATGTGTGTATTTATTATTTTATACAAATTTTTCAAATTACACACATTAGACCTTCATTTCTCATTCAAATAAAACTTTATTTTTGACATATAAATACAATATTCATAATATTCAAAAAATAGTTCCAACATTTTGACCCAGAAATGGTGACAAAGATCTATCGAGAACCATCATCGGCAATATATCGAGAACTGGTAAAGCCAAAGACGTTTTCTGATAGATTGTTGTCACCGGATCTATGTCAAAAGCTTACCTCTTAAATTCAAATATTTAATAACGGCCTCCTCCATCGCCGGACTGGAATGAGATTGTAGCGCGAATCATGGCAAGGTCTGTGGGGAGTTTGCAGTCCATACTCTTGCGGCTAGCATTTCAGGTCTCTATCTATTATCTATGGAAAGAACGGAATGAGAGACGACATGGACAGCCTGCAAAGCCTGTTGCTCAGTTGGCGAAGTTCATTGAAAAGACTATAAGACAAAGGATCATGTCTACAAAGTATTATGAGAAGCAGAAACTCAAAGGACTAATGCAGTGTTGGTTTAGTGCAAGGCAGCCATAGGAATAACTAGGTTTCATAGTTTGAGTTATGATAGAATTTTTTAGTTATTGCTGTACATAAACATTCTTTTTCCTGATGATCAATAAATTTAACATTTCATCAAAAAAAAAAAAAAAATTTAATAACATTCTGAAACCTCCATACAATTGGCGTTACTGATTCTCGATACATCTCCATGGCAGTTTTCGATAGATTTCTGTCACCGGTTTTGACACTTATAGTTCTTTTATTTAGTTTACTTTTCTTTTTAAAAAATCTATTTATCTGAATTATTTTATATATTTTTATCTTATAGTTATTATATTATATTTACTTTATTAATTTATTTTTAAAGATAATTTATTTTATTTTTTCTTTGTTTATGTTATTTTAAATATTTTTAAATGATTTTTTATTTATAATTATAATTTTAAGAAAATGAAAAAAACTGTCACATTATTATTCTTATCTACATTATTAGTCACATTTTTGATGTATTAAACATATAAATTAGTTTCAAAGTTTAATATATTAACTAGATCTCGATCCGCGCAACCGCGCGGGTGTTTATTTTCATTTATTTTTATATACATTTTGTTTTCAATTCTATATTGGTATATATTAATATAATTTTATCGTATATTTTAAAACATAATAATTTTATCGTATATTTTTTTTATTGAATTGGTTGTTTCAACATATTATTTAGTTCCTATAATCTAGAAAGTGAATTATTTAGATCTATAATAATGATAATATTAAAATTAAATGTAACATAACTTTCTAGTAATAGGTCCATTAAGTCCATTTTTAGAAAAATCACAAATGAGTCAAAGTTGTGAGTTCTCTTTTAATATATAAGATACCTAAGTTTAAGTTTTTTTAAAACTTTTCATACTTAGGTGGTTTGACACAGAAAAAATCGTGAGCTACAAAATTTTTATTGGGTAAATCCTTATAAACAATTGAATAAATGTTTTTTTTAAACTAAAAAGACACACAATAAAAATGACCAAATTTTTTTTTATCAAAGAGGTAAATGACAACAATATCATTACTCTATAGACATATAAATATAATATATAAATTTTTATTGTCGAAAAAACTTAATTCAATATAAAACTTTTGTGTCTTTTATTAGTTTTTACTATATTAATTTAAATCTGAAAAAACTGAAACTTTTTAATATTATTATTTTAAATCTTAAATATATTTTTTGAAAAAATATTCTAAACCCAACTACTCTCCAAAAGCCTATCCCCAAATCTAAATTGTATGTATAGATTAGTTAAACCGCATAAATAAATGTTTTTCACCTCCTTAATCAAAATTTAATTTGGTTATTTTGACCATTGTGTAATATATTCGTCATAAAAAATTAAGATTATCAGAGTGTATTTCTCAATTTTGTATTATTGGCTAATAAATATCAAATAATATATTTTAGTTTCAAAAGAATTATATCATTTGCTGATACTGGTATGCTTACTCGAGGACGCCAACACCGGTCGGACGACTCAAGGACGCCAACACCGGTTGGATGACTCGAGGACGCCAGCTGTTTATGTTCAATGTCGGTGACTTAGTTTAAGAGAGTATTTGCAAGATTATAAATATTTGATAGAATACATTTACCCAAAATTAAAATATATCACATTGTTCTTTGATATCTAGCATTGCTGCTCCTTGCATAATTTCGTATTGTACGTTCCTATTCACTCGATCGATGGAGTATTCTCTACCATGGATGTCCATCGTCAAGTGTTCTTCAATTACCGGGGAGAGGAACTGCGATACAACTTCATTAGCCACCTCATTAAAGCCTTTGAGAAGCACGAGATCAACTTCTTCGTAGACAAATACGAGCAGAGAGGCAAAGATCTCAAAAATCTGTTTGTAAGAATTGATGAGTCGAGAATCGCGCTGGCCATCTTCTCTACCAGGTGTTGTATACTACTCTACTTATTATGTATATACTTTAGGAATATTTAACAATCATCATCATTTTCAAATATAGGTACGCGGAATCAAGCTGGTGCATGGACGAGCTTGTGAAGATGAAGAAGCTTGCGGACCAGAGAAAGCTCCAAATCATCCCAATCTTCTACAAAGTGAGTGCAACAGACGTTAGAAAACAGACAGGTGAGTTTGGTGAAAACTTCTGGACGCTTGCGAAAACTTCCAGTGGAGATCAGATCAGGAAATGGAAGGAAGCCTTGGAGTGTGTATCCAACAAGATGGTACTTCCCACTCAATACTCATTCTTCTTGGATGTTTCAAGTTCAAAATGTGAAGGATATTTATGAAATAAACTAATAAAGTATACTTATTTGGCAGCTCTGAAGCCGATTTTGTCAAGGAGATTGTTAAGGAGGTCAAGAGAGTTATAACAGCAACTGGTTTAGAGGAAGAAGAAGATATTCATTTAGAGGAAAAAGGAGAAAGCTTGAGAACTGCTGATAAGTATAAGCGAGGTTACTTCCGTCAGAAGAAAAGGAATTTGAATGAGGAGCGAGGTGACTTGGAGGAACGAGCGGGGGAGATTCAAAATGAAGAAATTGATGACGTGGCAGGGAAGGGTGAAGATCGAGAGACTGGGAATGAATTAGAGTCTTTGCAGTTGGAGTTCAAGGACGCAGAGATGACTGTTAAATACGAATAGAGTCGTTGCTTTATGCTTTATGCTTTGTATGTGGATTATAGACGCCATGAGTCTAGAGACGATCGTTATGAGGTCGTAGATGAAGATCAATATCGTTATGAGATATTGATCGGAATCTGAACTACAAAGCTTCTTTTCTCAGTTTATAAACGAGTACTTCTCTTTACAAATCTTTCTACCTACAAAACTCTATCATTGGTGCGGTGAAACGGTTCGATCTACAAAGCGACGATGTCTTCGGCGAAATCTGGTTACTCTGAGTCATCTACGGAACCGACGAAGCAGATCCAAGGTCAGGTGACGTTTTTGATGGGAGCTTATGAGAGATTGTGTAGCGATGCGAAGCTGAAGGATGAGCGCTTCGATTCGCTGGAATCGAGAGTCGGTTCGTTGGATACTAAGCTTTCATCAATGGATTCCAAGCTCGATTCAGTGCTCAAAGCGTTGGGAAAGCAGCCAGTGGTTGATCGATCTCCGATCGACACACCGCGGCGGGATCCAGCATTTGCGTCATCTCAATCGCAGGTTCGAAATTCTTCTTTCGATCGGGTTCGAGATCATTCTCCGTTCGACTATAGAGGTGAACACTTGAATCTGGATAATCGTGAGAATATGTTGAAGAAAATCGAGATGCCGTTTTGTGATGGTACTAGAGTCTCGGAATGGATGGTGGATGTTGAGTATTTTTATGAGTTAGGGAGGTATGATGAAGAGGCGAGATTAGATCTGGTTCCATTGTGTTTGCGTGGGGCACTGAAGAAGTGGTTTGCGTGGGTGCAACGTCGTGGTGGTTTTCGAAGTTGGAAGGATTTTAAGCAGCGTATGTTTGTGCGTTTCTCAGAATCTATTGAAGATGAGCCAAGTACTCGCTTGTTCTCCATCAAACAAACTGGTACGGTGGCTGAGTATGTTTCAGAATTTGAGGACTTATCAGCTCAAGTACCTGGGTTGGATGATCATCATCTGGAGAGGATTTTTTATATTGGATTGAGCAGAGAGATGAAGGAAGTGATACGGATGAAGGAACCTCAGGGACTTTGTAATTACATTGCGGCGGTGCTGAAAATGGAGTCAAGTGCGTTCTGTAGAGTGGTGGGTGATGTGTCTAAGGGAGCTGTGAAACAACAAAATACTGGGAGTAACAATACAACTCGCACTGGTGGATATTACAATAATAACCAAAAGGTTTTGGCGTTGGATGCGAAACCTTTGAAGGAGAACAATCCACCTGTGAAGACATTTCAGCGCCCAAGACAACGCCATTCTGATGCGGAGCTTGATGCGATGAGGAGACAAGGACTTTGCTTCAAATGTGGCGACAAATGGTCTAAGACGCATGAAGCAATTTGTCCTAAGAAGGAGTTTAGGGTGCTGACTGTGATCAATGGTTTTGAAGTGGAATTAGTTGGACGTGAGGAAGAGGAGGAGTTGTGTGAAGAGGAGGTTGTGACTGAGTTCAAAACTTTATCGATGAATGCGTATCTAGGCATTGATGCTCCTAAAACAATGAAGTTGTTGGGAAGAATTAACAACTCTGAGGTGCTTGTTATGATGGATAGCGGGGCTTCACATAATTTCATTTCCCCTCAGGTTGTGAAGAAGTTGAGGTTGTTAGTAGGTGAGGACAACAGTTTGGATGTTTTACTTGGCAACGGCGTGATTGTCAAGGCGGTGGGGGTTTGTAAGGGTGTGCAGTTCCAGTTGAACAACTCGAGTTTCTCGTCTGACTTTATTACCCTGAAGTTGGGATCAGTCGACGTTATTCTTGGAGTTCAATGGTTGGAGACACTTGGGAAGTGTGAGATGGATTGGAAGAAACAGGAGCTCTCTTTTATTCATAATGAGGAACGAGTAACAGTATGGGGTGACCGCAGCTTACATTCTCCTCGTTCTTCTTTGGATTCGCTTCAGGCAACTTTTGCTTCCTTACAGGAGAAACAGGGTGTTTCTCTGCGAAATTCAGAAGCTAGAGCTCTTGTTAGTCAGAAAATGTCTGCATTGGATGAGTTGTTGGAAACTTGGGAATCAGTTTTTGCGTTACCTCAAGGGTTACCACCTATACGGGGTAATGAGCATTCGATTCAATTGCTTCCAGGGGTCACAACCGTGTCGGTACGTCCTTACCGTTATCCTCATGCGACGAAGATGGTCATGGAGAAAATGGTCTCGGAGATGTTGGACGCTGGTATCATCAGACCAAGTACAAGCCCTTTCTCTAGTCCTGTCTTGTTGGTGAAGAAGAAGGACAATACTCATCGTTTCTGTGTCGACTACAGAGCTTTGAACAGAGTCACTGTCTCTGATAAATTCCCTATTCCGGTGATCGACCAGCTGTTGGATGAGTTACATGGCGCTAAGGTTTTTTCGAAACTGGATTTACGCTCCGGTTATCATCAGATTCGCATGATTGAAAAGGATGTTGCTAAGACTGCTTTTCGAACTGTGGAAGGACATTATGAATTCTTGGTCATGCCATTCGGTTTGACAAATGCTCCTGCTACTTTTCAAGCATTGATGAATAAGCTGTTTAAACCTTTTCTGCGTGACTTCGTTCTTGTGTTTTTTGATGACGTATTGGTGTATAGTTCATCAATGGAGCTTCACCTGCAACATTTGGAGGCTGTTTTGCGAGTGTTTCAGGAAAATCAACTTTTTGCTAACCGGAAGAAGTGTGTTTTTGGTATGGATCAGGTAGAGTACCTTGGCCATATCATCTCGGGGGATGGAGTGGCGACGGATAGTACAAAGACAGAAGCAATGAGACAATGGCCTATTCCTAAAACCGTGAAACAGCTGCGTGGATTTCTCGGTTTAACAGGCTATTATAGGAAGTTTGTGCGCAGTTATGGGATTATTGCTAAACCCCTGACGTGTCTCTTGAAGAAGGAACAATTTGTTTGGGTACAGGAGGCTCGTTTGGCATTTGAAAGATTGAAGGAAGCAATGTGTTCTGCTCCAGTGTTGGCTTTACCGGATTTTGAGAAACAGTTTGTGGTGGAGACAGATGCGTCGGGTGTAGGTTTGGGCGCTGTCTTGATGCAAGATAAGAAGCCGATAGCTTTCTTCAGTCATGCTCTCACTCCTCGTGAGCAACTGAAGCCGGCATATGAGAGAGAGTTAATGGCGGTGGTAATGGCAATTAGGAAATGGAAGCATTATTTGATTGGTAGAAAGTTTGTAGTACATACGGATCAACGAAGTTTGAAGTTTCTTTTGGAGCAGAAGGAGGTTAATATGGAGTATCAGAGGTGGTTGGTACAGTTGTTGGGCTATGAGTTTGATATCCTTTACAAACCGGGTTGTGAAAATAAAGCAGCTGATGGGTTATCTAGAAGTATGTATGGATTGGAGGTTTCTCTGAATACAATGTTGCTGGCGCTGACTTCTCCGTCTATCTTACAACTTCAAGACATTTATCATGAAATTGAGAAAGATAAATCCATTCAGATATTATTGGAGAAGGTGAAGGCCAAATCTATGGTATCGGAGCATTATCAAGTGGTGGAGGGGCGTCTCTGGTATAAGAGGCGGTTGATGATACCTAAGACGTCGAGATTCATTGGAGTATTGCTACACGATGCTCATGACAGTGTGACGGGAGGACATTCTGGAGTCTTTAAAACGTTGAAGCGCATTCAACGGTCTTTTTATTGGGAGGGGATGTTAAAGGATGTTCAGAAGTATGTAGCAGAGTGTGTGGTTTGTCAAACACACAAGACGTCGACACTTTCACCAGCGGGATTGCTTCAACCTCTCCAGTTGCCTACACGAGTGTGGGAAGATTTGGCAATGGACTTTATAGAAGCTTTACCAACGTCCCAAGGGTATAACGTGATCTTGGTGGTGGTGGATAGGCTGAGCAAATACGCTCATTTCTTGAGTTTGAGGCATCCGTTCTCTACGGTTGATGTCGCTAATTGTTTCATAGACGGTGTGGTGCGTTTACATGGCTTTCCGGCAAGCATTGTCTCCGATCGTGACCGTATTTTTTTGAGTACATTTTGGAAGGAAGTTTTTCGTTTGGCAGGAACTCAGCTTAAGTACAGCACCGCGTTTCACCCGCAGACTGACGGGCAATCTGAGGTGATTAACCGGTGCCTTGAGACTTATCTTCGATGTTTCGCTTCCTCGCATCCACGTACTTGGCATAAGTTCCTTCCATGGGCGGAGTATTGGTATAACACGTCGTTTCACACGGCTTTGAAGACTACTCCGTTCCAGGTGGTGTATGGCAGGGAGCCTCCGGCAATTGTGAGGTTTGAGGAAGGCTCTACGGTGAATTTCGATTTGGAGGAGGCTTTACGAGATCGTGATAGGGTGTTGGGTATTATTAAACAGAACCTGAGTCGTGCTCAAGAGATTATGAAGAAGAACGCTGACAAACACCGTCGGGATGTGTCGTTTGAAGTGGGGGCGTGGGTGTATTTGAAACTTCGTCCTTACCGTCAACAGTCGGTGGCAAGGCGAGTTTGTCCTAAGTTGGCTGCAAAATATTTTGGACCATATCAGGTTATTGCTCGAGTGGGCAACTGGCTTACAAGTTGGAGTTACCGGTTAATAGTCGTATTCATCCGGTCTTTCACTGCTCTCAACTTAAGGCGGCGATTGGAGTTGATAAGGTGGTGTGTCCGTTACCGGTGGAGGGTGTTGCTGAGTTGGAGGTGGCTCCGGAGCCACAGGAGGTGTTAGCTACTCGCTATGATGCACAGGGACATTTGGAGTTGTTGGTTCAGTGGTTGGGGCGTCCTACGCATGAGAATTCTTGGATGTTGTTGCAGGTGTTTGAGGAGTTGTATCCTTTCTTCAAGCTTGAGGACAAGCTTGGTTTCAAAGGGAGGAGTATTGATAAGTATAAGCGAGGTTACTTCCGTCAGAAGAAAAGGAATTTGAATGAGGAGCGAGGTGACTTGGAGGAACGAGCGGGGGAGATTCAAAATGAAGAAATTGATGACGTGGCAGGGAAGGGTGAAGATCGAGAGACTGGGAATGAATTAGAGTCTTTGCAGTTGGAGTTCAAGGACGCAGAGATGACTGTTAAATACGAATAGAGTCGTTGCTTTATGCTTTATGCTTTGTATGTGGATTATAGACGCCATGAGTCTAGAGACGATCGTTATGAGGTCGTAGATGAAGATCAATATCGTTATGAGATATTGATCGGAATCTGAACTACAAAGCTTCTTTTCTCAGTTTATAAACGAGTACTTCTCTTTACAAATCTTTCTACCTACAAAACTCTATCAACTGCACTCTCCATGTATGATTGTTTCAGCATTATTGTCAGGTGTTGGGGCGTAGACATGAACCAGAGGCTCTCGTTACTGGAGATTCTCAAGAGAATTGAGAGTTTCAAGGAAAATGTACCCTCAGATCAATAAAGCTTATTCACTTCATAACAAACCCCTAATATCATAGAAATAAACATCACAGTAAGCTTCTCTGTTTCTTGTCTGGACTCTGGAATAAAATGAATTCAGTTGTTACTCAAAGTTATAACTTCTTTATAATTATACTCCCTCCGTTTTGTTTTTTAAGTCGTTTTAGGAATTTTGTTTTGTATCAAAATAATAGTCGTTTCCAATTTCTATGTAACATTTGATCATTTTAGACTTTATCTACCCTTTGAATTTAAATTATTTTCCAGTCAATCATTTCAAGTTTCAGAGCAATCCACATTTTACAAGACATGTCATTTTCAGTCAAATGAAAATTTAATAATGTAAATTAAGTAACTATAAAGTCTCAACATCGTCCACTATATAATCCACTTGTCATTCGACGAAACTCATTCACTAAAGTATGAAGAATGAAGAGTCCAAAAAAATTACAAATCATATTTACCCGTATGTTCTCAAGTCAACATATAGTGTGTGATTGTATAGCATTTATAGCGTAACACACAAAGGTGAAAAATCAATTACTCCAGTTTACTCTTAAAAGTTGCCAATCAGGTGGAGTTTAATTTCCTCTCATCTTATATATTAAAAGAGAAGTCACAACCTTGACTCATGTGTGATTTTAAAAAAAATAGATCTAATGGACCTATTACTAGAAAGTCATGTTACATTTAATTTATAATCTTATATTATTATAGATCTAAATAACTTACTTTCTAGATTATATGAACTAAATAATATGTCTACTACATTATAGGAATTAAATAATTATCAATCTTTTCCAAGCCAAAAACGTGATCTGAAAACAACCAATTCAATAAAAAATTATATACAATAAAATTATTATGTTTTAAAAATGATAGACACACCTCATATATATTATACTAATATATACCAATGTAGAATTAAAAATAAATATTTCTATAAAAATAAATAAAAATAAACATCCGCGCGGTTGCGCGAGTCGACATCTAGTTTACTCTTATTAAGAGAGAAACATACACTAGATGGTACTCTAGATATAATGAGAGGAACAACATTTTTTCCTTTTCCTCCTTTCTCATTCTTTTTTTTTTTTTTTTTTTTTTTTTTCCTCTTTCCACTTGTTTTATGTTACTCCACTTTCAACCACTTTATTTCCTCTATGCTACGCTACAATTTTCCAGTCACAACCATAGAGTTGACTAAAGGAATAACTGAACATAAAATATTTCTGTGAAATCATGATGGTGTTAAATGGCTGAGATTAAATAAATTGGGATTAATAACATTTGACTAATTAATGAGAGATTAGGAGTAGTAATCTAAAAGTGCACACGTTATTTTAAGGACAAAGAAGGACAATACATACATTATGTTAACCGCCTTAATCCATGTGAAATCTTGTTAAACGACTTAATACGTTGTAAAATTCTGATTTTAATGGCCAATTTATACAAAAGCCATGGTTTGTAACCACCATATGCTTTACAGTTTGTTTAATTGGACACCTAATACATGTTTTTCGAACACGGGCTTATACATATAAATTACAAAATTACAATTTAGTTATTAATATATATATATACATATATACTTGAACTTTCCAAAATTATCTTTATATTCATTTATGTATCTTTGATAGACATTTTAGTATATTTTTCCATTTGATTCTCAAACAGCTTTAGTATATTTTCCATTTGATTCTTGTCTGGACTCTGGAATAAATTGAATTCGGTTGTACAACACCTGGATGTGGAGTGAGAAAACATGTAGAAAGAACAGTAAATGACCCAAAAGCTGTTGTAACACATATGAAGGGAAACATAACTACGACGTTCCACCTTCTAGAACCAGCAGTAATCAGTTAAGACCAAACAACAATCTCACGACGGTTAACTTGAACCAACAACAGACCGTTGCGTGTCTAAGGCTCAAAGAAGAGCATATCACTTAAGAAAAGAATACTTGGCTTGTGAAGTTGTGCCGATTTATTTTTGGTTAATGAACCTGTTTAGTTATATGATTACTACATTACCACATGTTTCTACAAATAGAAACTATGATAAACGGTTATATGTTTGTGAAGTTTCTTCTTGTAATAACAATGTTTATAAGAAAATGAAATCTTTATGGAAGATGATTAAGATCTTTCCCAACAAAACTTTCAATAACCACAAACTTTAGATTATTCACACACATTACAAAAGCTTAGAATTCAAAACCAAACGAACTCACTGTTCGATTCAGTCGAACACTTAAAACTAAGATCAATACACAAACACTGGCCATTAACTCTTTCAATGTCCGTTGTAAGATACATACACCATGTGAGGAACTTTACCATCATTAAAAGGCAAACTCACATACTCCTGCAAACTCCTCTGCAATCTCCCAAGCAGCTCGCCATGAACAGCTTTACAGTACATATACATCGCGGTGGTGGTCACCGCAAGATTAACAACATCAAACCTGTTAAAACCCAGGCCGGAGCCCATAATTGATAAAAAAAACATCACATGATCTTATAGACTATTTAGAAAGTGATTGTAGATAAAAAAAATGTGGTAAATCGCTTCTCAAATAATGTCTAGGGGATCAAGAAATAAACATCTTAGATCTTCACATAATTATCCTAACTTAACTCATAGATCCACAAAATGACTATCCACACTAATCACCATGAAATACTTAAGCACATGAAAAGTTTAGAGATAAACATTGTACATAACAAGCTAATCACAATATACATAAAATTAGAAAAAAAAAAAAATAAAAAAAAAAAAAAAACAACAACATACATAGATAAGGTGTTTGGCTTAAAACATATCTATAGGCAAAATAAAA
>NW_026016112.1:67500-69140 GCF_020379485.1 Brassica napus | reverse complement strand
TCTAATTTCTTCAAAGAAGTAACAGGCCGGAGGCACGGACCCGGGCCAGTTAAGGCCAGGAGCGTATCGCCGACGAAGAGACAAGCCGACGGTGCTCGCCGAAGCGGACCGGGGAACACCACCCAAGGTTCAACCTACGAGCTTTTAACTGCAACAACTTAAATATACGTATGGAGCTGGAATTACCGGCTGCTGGCAACCAGACTTGCTTGCCTCCAATGGATCCTCGTTAAGGGATTTAGATTGTTACTCATTCCAATTACCAGACTCGAAGAGCCCGGTATGGTATTTATTGGTCACTACCTCCCCGTGTCAGGATTGGGTAATTTGCGCGCCTGCTGCCTTCCTTGGATGTGGTAGCCGTTTCTCAGGCTCCCTCTCCGGAATCGAACCCTAATTCTCCGTCACCCGTTACCACCATGGTAGGCCACTATCCTACCATCGAAAGTTGATAGGGCGAAATTTGAATGATGCGTCGCCAGCACTAAAGGCCATGGATCGTCGAGTTATCATGAATCATCAGAGCAACGGGCAGAGCCCGCCGTCGACCTTTTATCTAATAAATGCATCCCTTCCAGAAGTCGGGGTTTGTTGCACGTATTATAGCTCTAGAATTACTACGGTTATCCGAGTCAGTAGTACATCAAACAACTATAACTGATTTAATGAGCCATTCGCAGTTCACAGTCTGAATTCTTCATACTTACACATGCATGGCTAATCTTTGAGACAAGCATAGACTACTGGCAGGATCAACCAGGTAGTCATAAATCACGGCAAGCCTGGTCATGTCCCGCAAACACATGGAAGAGGGAGGGAACAGACGAAGACTTGACCGTCATCTTTTGTCCGGAGACAAACGTGCTTGCAGGACAGAAGTTCTTCGAGTCACCGCCATAATCTTTCCGCAACCGAGATCCCAGCAAACAGCTTGTTCACCTTGGCGAACAATGCATAATTATGCAAAGACGCAAGGATCACAAGTGCCGGCTTATGTGTTCACGACTTCCCCAATGAAGGAGATGCCGCGAACAATATTTTAAGCAAAGCTTAACAATTCCTTCTAGATAGGTACGCAACACAGGCCCCTGATCAGTCAACAAGCATAGCTATGCTAGTGAAGAAACTGAGAAGGATAGTTGGTCTGTAGTTGGGTGCGCGAGCACAGAGCCTACAAACACTAGCTATCCAATCACCACTCATACGCCGCACGTTCATTGCCCCGCTAACATCAATCTTTCAACCACTCTCAAGATGTAATCAAAAGAGCAGCTGGAAGACGGATGAAACCAGGCCAAGACCACACAAGCGCGAAAATTTGATTTTAGGGGCAAAATGGTCCACCGGAAAAGTCGCCGGAAAAGTCACCGGAAAAGTCGCCGGAGACAGTCCCGGCCATCGGACCTCAACCCAAGCATCATCGTGCTGCACCACCAGCACTCGGACATTACCCACACCCATTCGGACTCCCACCCTCCTGGTAGGCACAGAGGAGTGCCTACCCCTTATATAGACAAAACACTTTTTTTCAGCATGTCACCAGTAGACATTGGTTGTGTTCCGGGAGTATTTTTAATGTAAAAAAAAAAATACTTCGAATTTGAATCTGATTTTTTGCATGCTTCATAAGGATGGTTAAA
>NW_026016111.1:0-12166 GCF_020379485.1 Brassica napus | reverse complement strand
TTATGAAGTTTTAACTAAATTAATTGACAAAACTTAAACGATGCCGTGTACCATTAGGAGAGTTTAATATACATTAATAAAATGTAGAATGTTTAGAAATTTAAAAACAACACTAAAGATCATAGGCTCAGTATATAGAGCATTTACCGAAAAATTCAATATTTCGTAGGGTTAAACACATAGATTTTGAAAAAAATTCAAAAAAATGAAAATACATTTTAATGCATAGTTGCATCCTTCACCAACATATGATGAAGTTCAAAGAGGTTGCGAACATTTGTTGTCTCCGTTTCTCTAGCAAATAACGATTTTATAGTGGTTAGTCAAACAATTTAGGGAGTATTATGAAGTTTTACTAAATTAATTGACAAAAAATTAAAACTATGCCCATGTACCATGAAAGAGAGTTTAATATACATTAATACAAATTTAGAATGTGTTTAGAAATTTAGAAACAACACTAAAGATCATAGGCTTCAGTATATAGAGCATTTACCGAAAATTCAATATTTTCGTAGGGTTAACCCATAGATTTTGAGAAAAAAATTCAAAAGTATGAAAATACTGTTTTAATGCATAGTTGCATCCTTCACCAACATATGATGAAGTTCAAAGAGGTTTGAAATTTTTGTTGTCTCCGTTTCTCTAGCAAATAACGATTTTATAGTGGTTAGTCACCAATTTAGGGATTATTATGAAGTTTTACTAAATTAATTGACAAAAAATTAAAACGATGCCATGTACCATGAAAGAGAGTTTAATATACATTAATACAAATGTAGAATGTGTTTAGAAATTTAAAAACAACACTAAAGATCATAGGCTTCAGTATATAGAGCATTTACCGAAAATTCAATATTTTCGTAGGGGGTTAACCATAGATTTTGAGAAAAAAAAAAAATATGAAAATACTGTTTTAATGCATAGTTGCATCCTTCACCAACATATGATGAAGTTCAAAGAGGTTTCGAACTTTTGTTGTCTCGTTTCTCTAGCAAATAACGATTTTATAGTGGTTAGTCCCCAATTTAGGGAGTATTATGAAGTTTTACTAAATTAATTGAAAAAATTAAAACGATGCCCATGTACCATGAAAGAGAGTTTAATATACATTAATACAAATGTAGAATGTGTTTAGAAATTTAAAACAACACTAAAGATCATAGGCTTCAGTAATAGAGCATTTACCGAAAATTCAATATTTTCGTGGGGGTTAACCCATAGATTTTGAGAAAAATTCAAAAATATGAAAAAAATGTTTTAATGCATAGTTGCATCCTTCACCAACATATGATGAAGTTCAAAGAGGTTGGAACTTTTGTTGTCTCCGTTTCTCTAGCAAATAACGATTTTATAGTGGTTAGTCCACCAATTTAGGGACTGTTATGAAGTTTTAGTAAATTAATTGACAAAAAATTAAAACGATGCCCATGTACCATGAAAGAGAGTTTAATATACATTAATACAAATGTAGAATGTGTTTAGAAATTTAAAACAACACTAAAGATCATAGGCTTCAGTAAATAGAGCATTTACCGAAAATTCAATATTTTCGTAGGGTTAACCCATAGATTTTGAGAAAAATTCAAAAATATGAAAATACTGTTTTAATGCATAGTTGCATCCTTCACCAACATATGATGAAGTTCAAAGAGGTTTGGAACTTTTGTTGTCTCCGTTTCTCTAGCAAATAAAATTTTATAGTGGTTAGTCCACCAATTTAGGGAGTATTATGAAGTTTACTAAATTAATTGACAAAAAATTAAAACGATGCCCATGTACCATGAAAGAGAGTTTAATATACATTAATACAAATGTAGAATGTGTTTAGAAATTTAAACAAACACTAAAGATCATAGGCTTCAGTAAATAGAGCATTTACCGAAAATTCAAATTTTCGTAGGGTTTAACCATAGATTTGAGAAAAATTCAAAAATATGAAAATACTGTTTTAATGCATAGTTGCATCCTTCACCAACATATGATGAAGTCAAAGAGGTTTGACTTTTTTGTGTGTTCCGTTTCTCTAGCAAATAACGATTTTATAGTGTTTATCCACCAATTTAGGGACTGTTATGAAGTTTTAGTAAATTAATTGACAAAAAATTAAAACGATGCCCATGTACCATGAAAGAGAGTTAATATACATTAATACAAATGTAGAATGTGTTTAGAAATTTTAAAACAACACTAAAGATCATAGGCTTCAGTAAATAGAGCATTTACCGAAAATTCAATATTTTCGTAGGGGTTAACCATAGATTTTGAAAAAAATTCAAAATATGAAAATACTGTTTTAATGCATAGTGCATCCTTCACCAACATATGATGAAGTTCAAAGAGGTTGGAACTTTGTTGTCTCCGTTTCTCTAGCAAATAACGATTTTATAGTGGTTAGTCCACCAATTTAGGGACTGTTATGAAGTTTTACTTAATTAATTGAAAAAAAATTAAAATGATGCCCATGTACCATGAAAGAGAGTTTAATATACATTAATACAAAATTAGAATGTGTTTAGAATTTTAAAACAACACTAAAGATCATAGGCTTCAGTAAATAGAGCATTTACCGAAAATTCAATATTTCGTAGGGGTTAACGCATAGATTTTGAGAAAAATTCAAAAATATGAAAATACTGTTTTAATGCATAGTTGCATCCTTCACCAACATATTATCAAGTTCAAAGAGGTTTGAAATTTTTTGTGTCCGTTTCTCTAGCAAATAACGATTTTATAGTGGTTTCCACCAATTTAGGGACTGTTATGAAGTTTTAGTAAATTAATTGACAAAAATTAAAACGATGCCCATGTACCATGAAAGAGAGTTTAATATACATTAATACAAATGTAGAATGTGTTTAGAAATTTAAAAACAACACTAATATCATTAGGGCTTCAGTTATTGAGAAAAATTCAAAAATATGAAAATACTGTTTTAATGCATAGTTGCATCCTTCACCAACATATGATGAAGTTCAAAGAGGTTTGGAACTTTTTTTGTCTCCGTTTCTCTAGCAAATAACGATTTTATAGTGGTTATCACCAATTTAGGGACTGTTATGAAGTTTAGTAAATTAATTGACAAAAAATTAAAACGATGCCCATGTACCATGAAAGAGAGTTTAATATACATTAATACAAATGTAGAATGTGTTTAGAAATTTAAAAACAACACTAAAGATCATAGGCTTCAGTAAATAGAGCATTTACGAAAATTCAATATTTCGTAGGGGTTAACGCATAGATTTTGAGAAAAATTCAAAAATATGAAAATACTGTTTTAATGCATAGTTGCATCCTCCACCAACATATGATGAAGTTCAAAGAGGTTTGAAACTTTCGTTGTCTCCGTTTCTCTAGCAAATAACGATTTTATAGTGGTTTATCCACCAATTTAGGGACTGTTATGAAGTTTTAGTAAATTAATTGACAAAAAATTAAAACGATGCCCATGTACCATGAAAGAGAGTTAAATATACATTAATACAAATGTAGAATGTGTTTTGAAATTTAAAAACAACACTAAAGATCATAGGCTTCAGTAAATAGAGCATTT
Organism: Brassica napus; assembly: GCF_020379485.1. Classification (NCBI taxonomy): domain Eukaryota; kingdom Viridiplantae; phylum Streptophyta; class Magnoliopsida; order Brassicales; family Brassicaceae; genus Brassica; species Brassica napus. Next base: position 8,610 of record NW_026016111.1, on the reverse strand, counting down.
ACCGAAAATTCAATATTTTCGTAGGGGTTAACGCATATAGATTTTGAGAAAAATTCAAAATATGAAAATACTGTTTTAATGCATAGTTGCATTCTTCACCAACATATTATCAAGTTCAAAGAGGTTTGAAATTTTTTTTGTGTCCGTTTCTCTAGCAAATAACGATTTTATAGTGGTTTATCCACCAATTTAGGGACTGTTATGAAGTTTTAGTAAATTAATTGACAAAAAATTAAAACGATGCCCATGTACCATGAAAAGAGAGTTTATATACATTAATACAAATGTAGAATGTGTTTAGAAATTTAAAAAAACACTAAAGATCATAGGCTTCAGTAAATAGAGCATTTACCGAAAATTCAATATTTTCGTAGGGGTTAACCCATAGATTTTGAGAAAAATTCAAAAATATGAAAATACTGTTTAATGCATAGTTGCATCCTTCACCAACATATGATGAAGTTCAAAGAGGTTTGGAACTTTTTGTGTCTCCGTTTCTCTAGCAAATAACGATTTTATAGTGGTTATCCACCAATTTAGGGACTGTTATGAAGTTTTAGTAAATTAATTGACAAAAAATTAAAACGATGCCCATGTACCATGAAAGAGATTTTAATATACATTAATACATATGTAGAATGTGTTTAGAAATTTAAAAAAAACACTAAAGATCATAGGCTTCAGTAAATAGAACATTTACCGAAAATTCAATATTTTCGTTGGGGTTGTTAAACCCATAGATATTGATAAAAATTCAAAAATATGAAAATACTGTTTTAATGCATAGTTGCATCCTTCACCAACATATTATGAAGTTCAAAGAGTTTTGGAACTTTTGTTGTCTCCGTTTCTCTAGCAAATAACATTTTATAGTGGTTAGTCACCAATTTAGGGACTGTTATGAAGTTTTACTAAATTAATTGACAAAAAATTAAAACGATGCCCATGTACCATGAAAGAGATTTAATATACATTAATACAAATGTAGAATGTGTTTAGAAATTTAAAACAACACTAAAGATCATAGGCTTCAGTAAATAGAGCATTTACCAAATTCAATATTTTCGTAGGGGTTAACGCATAGATTTGAGAAAAATTCAAAATATGAAAATACTGTTTTAATGCATAGTTGCATCCTTCACCAACATATTATCAAGTTCAAAGAGGTTTGAAATTTTTGTTGTGTCGTTTCTCTAGCAAATAACGATTTTATAGTGGTTATCACCAATTTAGGGACTGTTATGAAGTTTAGTAAATTAATTGACAAAAAATTAAAACGATGCCCATGTACCATGAAAAGAGAGTTTAATATACATTAATACAAATGTAGAATGTGTTTGAAATTTAAAAACAACACTAAAGATCATAGGCTTCAGTAAATAGAGCATTTACCATTTTCGTAGGGTTAACGCATAGATTTGAGAAAAATTCAAAAATATGAAAATACTGTTTTAATGCATAGTTGCATCCTTCACCAACATATTATCAAGTTCAAAGAGGTTTGAAATTTTGTTGTGTCCGTTTCTCTAGCAAATAACGATTTTATAGTGGTTATCCACCAATTTAGGGACTGTTATGAAGTTTTAGTAAATTAATTGACAAAAAATTAAAACGATGCCCATGTACCATGAAAGAGTGTTTAATATACATTAATACAAATGTAGAATGTGTTTAGAAATTTAAAAACAACACTAAAGATCATAGGCTTCAGTAAATAGAGCATTTACCGAAAATTCATATTTTCGTAGGGGTTAACCCATAGATTTGAGAAAAATTCAAAATATGAAAATACTGTTTTAATGCATAGTTGCAGCCTTCACCAACATATGATGAAGTTCAAAGAGGTTTGATATTTTTTTGTTGTCTCCGTTTCTCTAGCAAATAACGATTTTATAGTGGTTAGTCCACCAATTTAGAGTTAGGATGTATTATGAAGTTTTATTAAATTAATTGACAAAAAATTAAAACGATGCCCATGTACCATGAAAGAGAGTTAATATACATTAATACAAATGTAGAATGTGTTTAGAAATTTAAAAACAACACTAAAGATCATAGGCTTCAGTAAATAGAGCATTTACCGAAAATTCAATATTTTCGTAGGGTTAACCCATAGATTTTGAGAAAAATTCAAAAATATGAAAATAATGTTTTAATGCATAGTTGCATCCTTCACCAACATATTATCAAGTTCAAAGAGGTTTGAAACTTTTGTTGTGTCCGTTTCTCTAGCAAATAACGATTTTATAGTGGTTAGTCCACCAATTTAGGGACTGTTATGAAGTTTTAGTTTTAGTAATTAATTGACAAAAAATTAAAACGATGCCCATGTACCATGAAAGAGAGTTTAATATACATTAATACAAATGTAGAATGTGTTTAGAAATTTAAAAACAACACTAAAGATCATAGGCTTCAGTAAATAGAGCATTTACATAAAATTCAATATTTTCGTAGGCGCAATAGATTTTGAGAAAACTTCAACAACGATGCCCATGTACCATGAAAGAGAGTTTAAATACGTTAATTAAAAACAGGTAGTAGGATGTGTTAGAAATGTAAAAAAAACCACTAAAGATCATAGGCTTCAGTAAAGAGCATTTACCGAAAATTCAATATTTTCGTAGGGGTTAAAGATTGAAAAAAATTCAAAAATATGAAAATACTGTTTTAATGCATAGTTGCATCCTTCACCAACATATGATGAAGTTCAAAGAGGTTTGAACTTTTTTTGTCTCCGTTTCTCTAGCAAATAACGATTTTATAGTGGTTAGTCAACCAATTTAGGGAGTTATGAAGTTTTAGTAAATTAATTGACAAAAAATTAAAACGATGCCCATGTACCATGAAAGAGAGTTAATATACATTAATACAAATGTAGAATGTGTTTAGAAATTAAAAACAACACTAAAGATCATAGGCTTCAGTAAATAGAGCATTTACCGAAAATTCAATATTTTCGTAGGGGTTAACATAGATTTGAGAAAAATTCAAAAATATGAAAATACTGTTTTAATGCATAGCATCCTTCACCAACATATTATCAAGTTCAAAGAGGTTTGAAATTTGTTGTGTCCGTTTCTCTAGCAAATAACGATTTTATAGTGGTTATCCACCAATTTAGGGACTGTTATGAAGTTTTACTAAATTAATTGACAAAAAATTAAAACGATGCCCATGTACCATGAAAGAGAGTTTAATATACATTAATACAAATGTAGAATGTGTTTAGAAATTTAAAAACAACACTAAAGATCATAGGCTTCAGTAAATAGAGCATTTACCGAAAATTCAATATTTTCGTAGGGGTTAACCATAGATTTTGAGAAAAATTCAAAAATATGAAAATACTGTTTTAATGCATAGTTGCATCCTTCACCAACATATGATGAAGTTCAAAGAGGTTTGGAATTTTTTGTCTCCGTTTCTCTAGCAAATAACATTTTATAGTGGTTAGTCACCAATTTAGGGACTGTTATGAAGTTTTACTAAATTAATTGACAAAAAATTAAAACGATGCCCATGTACCATGAAAGAGAGTTTAATATACATTAATACAAATGTAGAATGTGTTTAGAAATTTTAAAAAACACTAAAGATCATAGGCTTCAGTAAATAGAGCATTTACCGAAAATTCAATATTTTCGTAGGGGTTAACCCATAGATTTTGAGAAAAATTCAAAATATGAAAATACTGTTTTAATGCATAGTTGCATCCTTCACCAACATATATCAAGTTCAAAGAGGTTTGAAAATTTTGTTGTGTCCGTTTCTCTAGCAAATAACGATTTTATGGTGGTTAGTCCACTAATTTAGGGACTGTTATGAAGTTTTAGTAAATTAATTGACAAAAAATTAAAACGATGCCCATGTACCATGAAAGAGAGTTTAATATACATTAATACAAATGTAGAATGTGTTTAGAAATTTAAAAACAACACTAAAGATCATAGGCTTCAGTAATAGAGCATTTACCGAAAATTCAATATTTTCGTAGGGGTTAACCATAGATTTTGAGAAAAATTCAAAAATATGAAAATACTGTTTTAATGCATAGTTGCATCCTTCACCAACATATGATGAAGTTCAAAGAGGTTGGAACTTTTTTTGTCTCCGTTTCTCTAGCAAATAACGATTTTATAGTGGTTAGTCACCAATTTAGGGATTATTATGAAGTTTTACTAAATTAATTGACAAAAAATTAAAACGATGCCCATGTACCATGAAAGAGAGTTTAATATACATTAATACAAATGTGTAGAATGTGTTAGAAATTAAAAAAACACTAAAGATCATAGGCTTCAGTAAATAGAGCATTTACCGAAAATTCAATATTTTCGTAGGGGTTAACCCATAGATTTTGAGAAAAATTCAAAAATATGAAAATACTGTTTTAATGCATAGTTGCATCCTTCACCAACATATGATGAAGTTCAAAGAGGTTTGGAACTTTTGTTGTCTCCTTTCTCTAGCAAATAACGATTTTTTAGTGGTTAGTCCACCAATTTAGGGACTGTTATGAAGTTTTACTAAATTAATTGACAAAAAATTAAAACGATGCCCATGTACCATGAAAGAGAGTTTAATATACATTAATACAAATGTAGAATGTGTTTAGAAATTTTAAAACAACACTAAAGATCATAGGCTTCAGTAAATAGAGCATTTACCGAAAATTCAATATTTTCGTTGGGGGGTTAACCCATAGTTTGAGAAAAATTCAAAATATGAAAATACTGTTTAATGCATAGTTGCATCCTTCACCAACATATTATGAAGTTCAAAGAGGTTTGAAATTTTGTTGTCTCCGTTTCTCTAGCAAATAACGATTTTATAGTGGTTAGTCCACCAATTTAGGGACTGTTATGAAGTTTTAGTAAATTAATTGACAAAAAATTAAAACGATGCCCATGTACCATGAAAGAGAGTTTAATATACATTAATACAAATGTAGAATGTGTTTAGAAATTTAAAACAACACTAAAGATCATAGGCTTCAGTAATAGAGCATTTACCGAAAATTCAATATTTTCGTAGGGGTTAACCCATAGATTTTGAGAAAAATTCAAAAATATGAAAATACTGTTTTAATGCATAGTTGCATCCTTCACCAACATATGATGAAGTTCAAAGAGGTTTGGAAATTTTTTTGTCTCCGTTTCTCTAGCAAATAACGATTTTATAGTGGTTATCCACCAATTTAGGGACTGTTATGAAGTTTTAGTAAATTAATTGACAAAAAATTAAAACGATGCCCATGTACCATGAAAGAGAGTTTAATATACATTAATACAAATGTAGAATGTGTTTAGAAATTTAAAACAACACTAAAGATCATAGGCTTCAGTAAATAGAGCATTTACCGAAAATTCAATATTTTCGTGGGTTAACCCATAGATTTTGAGAGAAAAATTCAAAAATATGAAAATACTGTTTTAATGCATAGTTGCATCCTTCACCAACATATGATGAAGTTCAAAGAGGTTTGAAATTTTGTTGTCTCCGTTTCTCTAGCAAATAACGATTTTATAGTGGTTAGTCCACCAATTTAGGGACTTTATGAAGTTTTACTAAATTAATTGACAAAAAATTAAAACGATGCCCATGTACCATGAAAGAGAGTTAATATACATTAATACAAATGTAGAATGTGTTTAGAAATTTAAAAACAACACTAAAGATCATAGGCTTCAGTAAAGAGAGCATTTACGAAAATTCAATATTTTCGTAGGGTTAACCCATAGATTTTGAGAAAAATTCAAAAATATGAAAATACTGTTTTAATGCATAGTTGCATCCTTCACCAACATATATCAAGTTCAAAGAGGTTTGAAATTTTTGTTTTCCGTTTCTCTAGCAAATAACGATTTTATAGTGGTTTATCCACCAATTTAGGGACTGTTATGAAGTTTTAGTAAAAATTGACAAAAAATTAAAACGATGCCCATGTACCATGAAAGAGAGTTTAATATACATTAATACAAATGTAGAATGTGTTTGAAATTTAAAAACAACACTAAAGATCATAGGCTTCAGTAAATAGAGCATTTACCGAAAATTCAATATTTTCGTAGGGTTAACCCATAGATTTTGAGAAAAATTAAAAATATGAAAATACTGTTTTAATGCATAGTTGCATCCTTCACCAACATATTATCAAGTTCAAAGAGGTTTGAAATTTTGTTGTGTCCGTTTCTCTAGCAAATAACGATTTTATAGTGGTTATCACCAATTTAGGGACTGTTATGAAGTTTTAGTAAATTAATTGACAAAAAATTAAAACGATGCCCATGTACCATGAAAGAGAGTTTAATATACATTAATACAAATGTAGAATGTGTTTAGAAATTTAAAAACAACACTAAAGATCATAGGCTTCAGTAAATAGAGCATTTACCGAAAATTCAATATTTTCGTAGGGGTTAACCCATAGATTTTGAGAAAAATTCAAAAATATGAAAATACTGTTTTAATGCATAGTTGCATCCTTCACCAACATATGATGAAGTTCAAAGAGGTTTGAAACTTGTTGTGTCTCGTTTCTCTAGCAAATAACGATTTTATAGTGGTTAGTCAACCAATTTAGGGATGTTATGAAGTTTTATAAATTAATTGACAAAAAATTAAAACGATGCCCATGTACCATGAAAGAGAGTTTAATATACATTAATACAAATGTAGAATGTTTTAGAAATTTAAAAACAACACTAAGATCATAGGCTTCAGTAAATAGAGCATTTACCGAAAATTCAATATTTTCGTAGGGGTTAACCCATAGATTTTGAGAAAAATTCAAAAATATGAAATACTGTTTAATGCATAGTTGCATCCTTCACCAACATATTCAAGTTCAAAGAGGTTTGAAACTTTTGTTGTCTCCGTTTCTCTAGCAAATAACGATTTTATAGTGGTTAGTCAACCAATTTAGGGACTGTTATGAAGTTTTAGTAAATTAATTGACAAAAAAAAACGATGCCCATGTACCATGAAAGAGAGTTTGATATACATTAATACAAATGTAGAATGTGTTTAGAAATTTAAAAAGAACACTAAAGATCATAGGCCTCAGTAAATAGAGCATTTACCGAAAATTCAATATTTTCGTAGGGGTTAACGCATAGATTTTGAGAAAAATTCAAAAATATGAAAATACTGTTTTAATGCATAGTTGCATCCTTCACAAAACATATGATCAAGTTCAAAGAGGTTTGAAATTTTTGTTGTGTCCGTTTCTCTAGCAAATAACGATTTTATAGTGGTTAGTCACCAATTTAGGGATTTATGAAGTTTTATAAATTAATTGACAAAAAATTAAACGATGCCCATGTACCATGAAAGAGAGTTTAATATACATTAATACAAATGTAGAATGTGTTTAGAAATTTAAAAAAAACACTAAAGATCATAGGCTTCAGTAATAGAGCATTTACCGAAAATTCAATATTTTCGTAGGGGTAACCCATAGATTTTGAGAAAAATTCAAAAATATGAAAATACTGTTTTAATGCATAGTTGCATCCTTCAAACATATTATCAAGTTCAAAGAGGTTTGGAACTTTGTTGTCTCCGTTTCTCTAGCAAATAACGATTTTATAGTGTTACCAACCAATTTAGGGACTGTTATGAAGTTTTAATAAATTAATTGACAAAAAATTAAAACGATGCCCATGTACCATGAAAGAGATGTACCATGAAAGAGAGTTAAATATACATTAATACAAATGTAGAATGTGTTTAGAAATTTAAAAACAACACTAAAGATCATAGGCTTCAGTAATAGAGCATTACCGAAAAAATATATTTTCGTAGGGGTTAACGCATAGATTTTGAGAAAAATTCAAAAATATGAAAATACTGTTTTAATGCATAGTTGCATCCTTCACCAACATATTATCAAGTTCAAAGAGTTTGAATGAAATTTTTGTTGTGTCCGTTTCTCTAGCAAATAACGATTTTATAGTGGTTATCCACCAATTTAGGGACTGTTATGAAGTTTTAGTAAATAATTGACAAAAAATTAAACGATGCCCATGTACCATGAAAGAGAGTTTAATATACATTAATACAAATGTAGAATGTGTTTAGAAATTAAAAACAAACACTAAAGATCATAGGCTTCAGTAAATAGAGCATTACCGAAAATTCAATATTTTCGTAGGGGTTAACCCATAGATTTTGAGAAAATTCAAAAATATGAAAATACTGTTTTAATGCATAGTTGCATCCTTCACCAACATATGATGAAGTTCAAAGAGGTTTGGAACTTTTTTGTCTCCGTTTCTCTAGCAAATAACGATTTTATAGTGGTTGTCCACCAATTTAGGGACTGTTATGAAGTTTAAGTAAATAATGACAAAAAATTAAAACGATGCCCATGTACCATGAAAGAGAGTTTAATATACATTAATACAATGTAGAATGTGTTAGAAATTTAAAAACAACACTAAAGATCATAGGCTTCAGAAATAGAGCATTTTTAAAAAAAATTCAATATTTTGTAGGGGTTAACGCATAGATTTTGAAAAAAAATTCAAAAATATGAAAATACTGTTTTAATGCATAGTTGCATCCTTCCCAAAACATATGATGAAGTTCAAAGAGGTTTGGAAC